>NW_026534333.1:1307179-1401330 GCF_026225885.1 Hylaeus anthracinus | reverse complement strand
ACACACACACACACACACACACACACACACACACACACACACACACAACGAACATATTGAAGAGCACACGTGGGCGTGAGACGTACGTGGGCGTAACACGGCGTAGGCGTTTGGCCTGTTGCGGGGACTGCAGAAGAGCGATCGGGGACGGAATACGGAACACGGTTGTTACGATTTTCCCGTCTGTTAGTAACGGCGAGAGGTGAACGCAGATATCCCGGGCACAATTCACCGGGAGCCTAACGAAAACGAAGAAACGACAGAAAGGTCGTTTAAGAGTAGAAACTACATTAAGAGGACGAATGTTAAGTGATTCGCGAGATTTTTTTATGAAAGAAAATTTTGTTTAAAAAGTTGTTAAACTTTAAGAATCTTTTGCTGTAACAGTAATGGAGCGAAATGAATTGGTACACAATTTTATAACATAAAACATAAAATATTGCGTGTGTATTAATTGTTAATAAAAGGAAAGAAACTTTTGGGACAACCTAATACAACCATACCTACGTGTATGGATCAGACACAGCTACAGCCCCTGAGGGTTGTTAATCGCAGAGCGACTAACTCGAGCCGCGCGAAAAATATCTTGTTTACCCAACGAAAGCAATCGAGAACGGAGACGGTTATAGAGGTGAACGCACCGTGGCGTTCGCGATGATCCGTTGTGTACACGTCCTCGTCGAGAAATAATACCGAACTATTTACGATCTCATATTTCGCCCGTCTACATAAATATTTCTGTCGAATTTTCGAAATTAAATAAAGTACACGTTGTAGTACCGTTTACGTCAAGCTGACGTGTATTTTCAGTGTCTGAGACTGCGGGAATGAAAATGTTTGCGATTTGGAGGTTCGCTGTCACAAACACGATGAAAGGCATGGCACGTTTTCTCGTACTGTTTACGAAAATGTAGCATTATAGGGATGGAAACACGATAGATTTTTAGATATTTATTATCGTTGTTTGATTACTAAAATAAAATATAAGCTTTGCCTCCAGAGTTTCCAAACACTACACGAATAAGTTTTAGGTTATTTAACCATGTTCTTAATTAATACAGTTTTAGGTTATAAATTATATTCGTTATTAGACTGCGGATCTTTATGCATTTATAGGAAATTTGAATGCGCAAGAGCCTACATAATGCACACAATATGCAAGAATATAAAAAAGATCGAGAGTAAAGTTCGTGTTGTAATATTTGCAAAATAAAATTAATTCTTATTTAGGTTCGATATTTGTAGGCACGTTCGCGAAGATTTTATTATGCATAAAGATCCGCAGTCTGTTCGTTATAATTACGATATTATCATACTTTAAATGAATACAACTCCTAACCTAAACACGATGGAGAATCTTAGTTTGCGACATTGTTTTCTATGATAATAAATTATGCGAAATGAAAACATGGTCGAACCACGACGCCACCGAAATTGTAATCTCCCCGAAAAGGATTGTTATCGTTTTAAGATAACGTAATCACTGGCTGTCGGGCTATACTATGCATGTCGGATTGGACGTTAGTGCGCCACGAAAAAGGGACAGTCGCGGGTTGTGTGTCGGCTGCATTCTACTTTTTCGTTCTGGCGTCACTCTGATCGATCCCCCTCCCCATCCCCTCCCCTCCCCCGTACCTTTATCTGCGTCGAGTCGTCTCGGAGACGACTCGAGGATGAGGGTGGCTCGAATAGAACACAGTTTTCACCGTAGTGGCGGGCAAATTCTCGGAAGCGAACGCTCTTCAGCAAAGTGTTTACTCGAGATACGACGCATCCTGGTGCACTACGCATCTCCGTAATTGACCTATTTCTCTCCAAGAAACGGTTCTCTCCCCCGCCTTCCCCCGCCCTCCCCCCCATGCACCCCCTCCCCCTCCCAGCTCGACAATTGCCAGCTCGACTATCTACGCGAAATAACGTTCACCCGATTAAAGCGGAAGCTGCTTTGTAATTGAATATTCAACGAACATCGCGTTTCCTATGCATCGAGGATCATTTTTCCATTTTCGATGAACAAAAAATATGGCTTTCGAATTAAATAACTTCCAAACTGATCAGTCCGTGGCTCGAGACTCTCGATACTTTTCTGGAGCGAGCGTAAGAGTTTATTAACGCGTACAGAGATGTACATGTAGTTCTATTCGATTAATAGAAAAGAATATTTTTTTTTTCTTTTTTTTTTGTTCGTTTCCATTAAAAATTCGCTTTCACTTATTCTTCATTTTATGGATAAAAAGTATCTATGAGCGTAAGATCGTGGGAAAAATGGTAAATAGTTACGGAAACAACATTTTTTTGTTCGTTTACTAAAGGTTAAAGACGGACTGTGCGAAATACGAAACGCAACCGAACCGTTTCCGCATTGTGTTTCGTTTTAGAGCGAGCAAAGGTCAGGGGAACAGAGGCACGCGATCGTTGCTAATTTCTGGCCGAGTATCGAGAAAATTAAGAGCCACACCCTGTGACCGACGTGGGATACTTGTTCCGCGAACTTGAGAAACTGACCCCGGCGAGAAAACATGGCCCAAGCTGTTATTTATTCATGCGTCGAGTATCTAGAGTCGTTTAGAGTCGTCCTCTGTGAATCTATAAATATTATGACCAAGTTTTCTAAAATTTAATCTGTAGAAATTAGCGCGTATAAAAATATATATATATACGAATAAAATGAATTCATAGTAAATTTTAATGTAAGTATTTTGTTGTTTTTTGTAACTAGTAAATATTAGAATCAAATTTAATTATTAAACGATAAATACACAAAAATTAATGTTTCTACACTACTCTTCGGTACATTTGCGACGTGTTCATACCTGCCAACTGTGACTCTAAAATAAAGGATCGAGACGTTTGAGACTGCGAATATCATCATTGTTTATATTCGTGTTATTTCACTTAGCCTTGTATAACTTAAAAAAAAATAAAAAATAAATAAATAAAAGAGACCGAACCTTGTTAACCACAAAGAAGAAAAACATGATCTGCAAGCAGTTGACTGTCGCATCTAGGAGAGTTGATTATTCCACGGAGGATACCACCGAACGGAAGGACCTTGCCACTTGTAATTACGGAAGAGTTCTGTGAAATAATATAATTCGACGTGCTCGACGTCCTGAAGGTTGGTCCCCATTGACGTCACTCGTTGATTCTGGAAACGACGAATCCCCGTGCTTCATGGATTTAGCAAGAGGTGGGGTGCACGCGTTGGCGAGGAAATCGCCCGTGGGTGGACCGACGGCGGTTCAATCCAGGAACGTACCACACGAACACCGGGCCCCTGGATCAAAATACAGGGTGTTCGAAAAATGTTATAACACCTTGAAAGGTTCGGGAGGTGATTTGGAACAACTTTTTCCTTAGCGAAATTGTTGTCCGAGGCTTCGTTGAGGAGATATTAACGGACAAACACTGACCAATCAGAGCGCGCGGATACCGTTGGAGCGGCCGCGGTAGCGAAGGCTACGAGCTAAGCGGCAGCGCTCGTACGCAAACAAGTAACTCGACGCGCATCGAAGGACATTGACGCGGCCGCCTAGCGCGTACCCTTCGCTACCACGGCCGCTCCAACGGTGTACTCGCGCTCTGATTGGTCAGGGTTTTCTCTTAATATCTCCTTAACGAAACCCCATCCGACATTTTTGCTAAGGAAAAAGTTGTTTCAAATCACCTCCCGAACCATCCCTTTCAAGGTGTTACAACATTTTTGGGACACCCTGTAAAGAACAATAGACAGCTGTTCAACGGAGAATCTGTTTAACTTATCGTAATACACCTTTTCCGTCTCTACAATTTGTTAATACTTTATGCATTGACGACGCAACGTTTTAACGTATTTAGCGTATTCGCCTCGATACATCATTTACTTCTGACAGCTTATCGATTGAAAAATCTCTGCTATACAGTTGAAAGACACAACGATTTGAACAAAAACAAAAATTGGAAATTCAATAATTTAAATAGTAACGGAAAATACATTAGTTACGTCGCTTAATATATTTAATCTAAATTTAAAGAATTCGAACTCAACGTGTTTTAGCTCTGTGGTATAAATATAAAATTTGCGATTGTGATATATTTGTCTGTGTGTGTGTGTGTGTGTTATAGCAGAATAATGGAAGTTGGATAGCAAAGAATTTTGTAAGGACTTGTGTTGGAACTGGGCGTTTCGAAACGTAGAGACGGCGTTGCGAAGTGGAAAATGTGGAAATCCGAGAGAGGGGGACATCCCGAAGGAATAGATCGATGTTTCGGTCTGTGTAGTAAGGGACGCCTGTTGATATAAAACGGGAGTGGGTTCATTCATGAAAATGGCGAATCGGTGAACGCGTTACACCATCCTGAAATATATATAATAACTACAGTAGTCATAGGCAGATTATATGACACTAGTTACAGGAATGTATGCAATCGTGAACTTTGTTAACTCTGTACCGATAGCTGTTGGACATATAATTAAACTTAATAAGATTTTGTTATTTTCATAGCATTAGTATTATGTAACAGTATTTTATCTATTAAAATCGTTCTTAAATTAATATTTATATAATACTTCATAATTCATATAATGATGGGAGCATACAATACTACCTCGGAATAGATAACAAAATATTAGTTGTCATGGAAAAAAGCTGATTAATAGGCTACTGGTCGATAAAGTTGTCATTATTTAGCGTAATTATCCAGGCATGCGTAGACATAGTAAAAATAGAAATTTATCAGCAATGCGTATACATACTATACATATACAGTTTTCTACGCTCTTCGACGTTACGATATCTATCTGTTGGAAAGCTCGAATATTCGAGCTACCGCGAACCGAGCCGAGCTGACAATGAGACTCGATTTTCGAGCCGAGCCGAATACTCGAAACCAAAGAGTATTAGATCTTAGATCAAAAGGATTAGTCTAATACTTTTTGCTCGAAACAAGCGAGACGCTCGATTCGAAAGCGACTAGCTCGGAACTCTAGCGGCGCAAAGTGGAAACTATTTCACGACAAACTTGGGTGCTTCGCCGAGAGATGGCGCTACATTTTTCGGTAATTTTATTTATTTAAAAAACTTGATATCAGTCAATTATTAGTGTGCAGATCGACAATTTGATGTTGGATTACATAACAGACAGTTTTGCGAGTACATATTACATTAATTATGTAGATATAGCGATTCAGAACAGAATAAGGTTGCAGCGCTACTAGCGATAAGTACTGAAACGAGTAATTTAACTAGCTTCTTTACCTGTATAATGTAATCCATGGTGAAATACATATCAAACTGTATCTGTGGTGTATAGAATGTAAGTTGGTACAACCTGTAAAATATGTAGGAAAACAACAATGACACAGTTGAGTTTTCAACTATATGTTTTACTTCTAAAAGGTATTGTGATCGTAAGTAATGGTAATTTTAATATAAAAGTAAACGTACACATATATATATATTGCAATATCTTCAAGAGGTTAAAAACAACAAATTATAATTTTGTATCAATTATTACATGATCATATTTTTTGTGTAGTTCTTTAAGCTTACCGACTCGGTGGTTCAATTGAACAAGCTTCCCAGAATCACCACCTTCAAACGTAGAGAGCGCTGTAAATTCAATAAACTTCTCGCGAGATCGGCAAACAGAAACTTCTATTAGCCTAAGGTATCTGATCATTTTCTTTAAATAAAAACTGTTTATAACAAAGAAAGTATTTAATTTGTGGTCCATCCGAAACCATGGTGCTAACAACAATATGGTTACATGTATCAATATTTTTTGGAATTGCAAATACTTGAATTTCGATAAAATTGGTTTAATACAGTCACGTACACGGCATCGTATTCATACAGCTTCGCTTTCATACATTGATTTCTCGCGGGTCGATGTATAAAATTTCATATCCTACGTCACCTTATAGCTAAAAAAAAAATAATAATAGGAACGACCGTTTGTGCTATTACTTTCCATAAATTAATATCAAGGCACGATTCTGCTTTAGTCGATCGCCACCACGAGCAGTATCCAGCACGTCCGAAAATAAAAGCGGCACGTGTAACGATATATTTAATTCAGTCAACACTTAGCTGCCGAAATGTTTCTCTATTCTTAAAACATAATCTTTACGATAGATAACACGTCTGAAAACCAAGTCTTTTCTTCCTACTAGTCAGTTCGTTGTTTTCAGGCAATAAACACTCTTCGACATAAATATTAACGAAAGATAATACAAAATATTTCCTATATTCTTTTCCATCGACTGTATGCTGCCATTATCTCGTTAAACTTTGCGCAATTGTTTCTACCTTATATCTAAGTATTCGATAAGTATTAACGAAACGTGCCCGCGTTATATTTTAAGGCAGCGTAAAGTCTTGTCAGGTACTCGTAAGTTGAACTGGAACGTGTTCTCTCTGGGATTGTTGGCGTCATTGTCGTCATCAAAGTCCTCATCGCTTACGTCAAACTCATCGTCATCGAGGTCTATGTTGAAATCTCGGTCACCCATCAGCAACCTCACACACATATTTTCCTCCTTTATCCGCGAGCGCACCAGCAACTCCAAAGTAAACAGATGTTCGTCGCGAGCCTCTGGCAAATAACGATGCATAAATTCCGCTAATCTGTAATCAAACGTATGAAATTACAATGACGTACAATCTTCTTTATCTACCGATTTCTTAACGTTTCATTCACCGAACATCGAAGCTATGGGAGAGAGAAAAGGAATGTCACTTTCCTGAGAATACAAAAAGATCCTATTAGATCCTCTTGATGGTTGAATGTTTGTAGTATAACTTTGACAATAACAATAACTTTGTTAGTGAATGTAATTAAATGGACTATGTAAATACTGTAACAATATACTGCAATGTAATGTGTTTAGTCCCGTCTTAGACTCTTAATCGTGGCTATTGACTCGAGTACATCGAATATATTAGTCCTATGTATACATAATCTATTGTAGTAGGTAGAGAGAGGCTAAAACTGGACCTTGGCAACAGTGGAGAAGTTGGAAGTGCTGAGTAGGATGTTTGATCGGTGTGTTGATATGGCAGGCGACTCAAAGTAAATATAAATAAACGGAAGGCTGAACTTCGAACATAATTTGTGCCTATAAGCATTTGTTATTAGGCACTATCGGAACACATGATTGACGTTATGCTCTGCCATACGACATTGACAAATCTATATCGTAATTCTTGGTTTTATCTTGAAACCATGTCTTAAAAATGTCGAATGGGGCTTCGTTAAGGAGATATTAACCGAAAACTTCGACCAATCAGAGCGTGCGTAGACCGTTCGAGCGGCCGCGGTAGCGAAGGGTGTGCGCTAGACGGCAGCGCTCATACGCTACCGCGGCCGCTCCACCGGCATACTCGCGCTCTGATTGGTCGGAGTTTTCGCTTAATATCTCCTCAACGAAGCCCCGTCCGACATTTTCGCAAAGGAAATTGTTGTTCAGAATCGTCTCAGCTACCCCCCATTTCCGGCTCCTCCCCGACTTTCGGGACACCCTGTATGTCCAATCGCTACCGATCGGTAAAGCGTTAACTCGATTAGAATCCTGACGTCGAAGGTTTAGCGAGAAGGATTTTGCGTTTGTAACGCGTGGCGTAAAGATTTTACGTGAACACACCGTAAAAGATACTCGACGTTGTGTCCACTTGGACCCGAGCACTCGAAAATTTGGGCGGCAATGCTGTTTAGCGGCGCCTCCCCCAGCCAGTGTTCGTTTCTACAGGTGGCGATGAAGATGATTACGGATATTTTCTTGTACCCGTCACGGCTGTAGAACGTTGACGACGTGGTGATGTACCCCCCAAGTTTGCACTCGCGGTTTTTTAAATATGGCAGTGCCGCGTTACTGTGAACTTGAAACGCCCGTCCGTGAACGATACCCTGTTAACAAAGCCATCGGTTCCGTTGCAATTTACATATTGGAAAATAAACTAACGAACATGGATAAGATAACGTTAGTTTTTGTAACTACACGTATGTTCGATAAGTAGATCTTCCGTAAATACGCGTTGGGAAAACTGTTGCGAAAAATTACGCACAGTGAAACTTATGTTATTCGAATTCGTAAATGTCTGCGTTATGATATAATAGGTCAAATAAGTTCTCTTCGCTTAGAAGTTATACTCATTTACGTAATAAAGAATTGCGGTTTAGGGCATTATTTTCTGATAAATTATATTAAATAAAAACATGGTTAAATGGCCCGAAAACTTATTCGTATAGATCCACTGGGTGGATGTGATTGTTCTTTGGGGTTTTGGGAAGCACAGCACCCTCAATCATAGTCAACGTGATGAGGTGATATAAAATTATATTTCAAATAGTAAAAGATTTGTGCATGTTATAATGATGTATTACAGAATGTGAACAAGATTCACAGTTAAATACCAAAAGTCCCAAAGGATGGTCATTGTCGTTCTATCAAATAAATGTGATATTATCAAACTTTAAGGATAACTCTGATAAATATAACTTCTAAACTAAACATGACAGACTAGTGGTTCGCGACTATTGGTTTTTTAATAAATTATGTTAAAGAAAGACATGGAGATAGTGTAGACATTTGTGGCCAGAACGCACAAAGAATATCGCGCAGAAATAATCGCAAAGTGTTCACGCAAGAAAGCATGATTCGTGTAAAGTGGACTTTAGCGAGTTGAAAGAACGGCCGATCTCGTTAGTAATTACCTCTTTTTCTTCCACCAACGTGGCCACGCGTCCGGGCTGCAACAGAAAGAACAGACGAGCGTCGAATAAAGATAAGAGCCGACAGCGTTTGAGCAGGAATATAGAAAACAATGAATAGGAGTTTGTACCGGCAGTGTGACGTAAACGCGTAACACAATCACGCGGAGGGCGCAATTGTGCTGTCGAACGGTATCGGTTTCTACAAGTCGCAACTGGTTTCACGTTGATCGAGATGCAATACTCGTAATCGGAAACCAAGAGAAATCATAGTCGTTTAAATCGCATGCGCGGCACAGAGGGAATTAGAGTGAACCGTAAGACGCGGGATCGCGAACTCGTTTAACGTAAATCGTAAAGAAAGAAATCATCGAATCGATAGCCGTGAGAAGCAGGGAGAGGTTCAGACAAAAGAAACAGTTTTCGCGAACGCGTCACGTTCCAGGCACGCGAATGATTCTCATTGTTGCAACGACGTCGAATCGATTGGAGAAATTAGAACGGCAAAGTAATTACGTGAAACTTTATCTAACTTTTATCATTCTTAATAGAAACATCCGCAACTACTTATGAAGTTACAGGCACACGTGTATGCGTGAATTATATTCGAAACGGCGTGGGCTAATGCACTGCTTCTCAACAGAGATGGGCAAAAGTCTAGACTTGGAATAAATCTGAAGTTTGCTGACGTGTTTGTCTTGTTTCCTCTGTTGAACATTTTCCAAAAACGTGTCCTTGTAACCTGGCGTGGATGTCAGCCAAATTTTTGTAAAAGCATTCACGTGGCGAGTTCATGACCAAGGAAATGAAGCTTAGAAATAGAATATCTCGGGACGTACCACGCTCGACAAGCTATATAGCCATCCAACAGGAAATAATTCGAAGATCAAACGCGACTACTTACGCGTGTACTTTTACGTTGTTGCGTCTTCTAACACGTGGTAAAAGTTTTGAAATTGTACATGGCGCGCATTAGTACCGCGTTTGGTATTCTACGTACTGCGAAATATTTTATTTGTTTAGTCCAGTAAAGTTCTCTGTGCATTCGGATTCTCGATCTTTTATCGAGTGATTATCGGGTGAGCATTTCCTGCAGACAGCGAGTCTCGCACGTTATCGAGACTTCTATCTGTTAGGTTATCCCAAAAGTTTCTTTCGTTTTATTAATAATTAATACATACACAATATTTTACGTCTGACGTTTCATTATTAAATTGTGTACGATTCATTTTGCTCCATTACTGTTACAGCATCAATGTCTAAGAGATTACCGCACAAAATAATTGAGTGCAAATTACAAAAGAAACTTTTGGGACAACCTAATAGTTTTTCGAGCAGACAATTGTTTTAACGTGTTGGAGGAGATCCTTGAAAGGGGTGGTTCGGGAGGTGATTTGAAACAACTTTTTCCTTTGCAAAAATGTCGAATGGGGTTTCGTTAAGTAGATATTAATAAAAGAAAACCCGACCAATCAGAGCGCGCGGATACCGTTGGAGCGGCCGCGGTAGCGAAGGCTACGCGCTGAGCGGCCGCGTGAATATCCTTCGATGCACGTCGAGTCACTTGTTCGCGTACGAGAGCGGCTACCTAGCGCGTAGCCATCGCTATCGCGGCCGCTCCAACGGTCTACGCGCGCTCTGATTGGTCAGTGTTTGTCCGTTAATATTTCCTCAACGAAGCCTCGGACGACAATTTTGCTAAGGAAAAAGTTGTTTCAAATCACCCCCTGAACCACCCTTTCCAACATTTTTGGGACACCCTGTAGATGCGTATAGATATATCGTAAGAAAGATCAAATTAAGGAGTTCGATGGTTTGTACATTAATGAACCAAAATGATGAGTAAGTATATTTATATTAGTATAAGTATAATTAGTTTAGTATAAGTATATTTGTTTAGACTAGAGTTATAAACGATCGTAGAGACACGGAATTAATTTCTACACCTAATGCAATATTAGCTAAGCGACTAAACATGTTTATCAATAATTTTCAACCGAGGTGTACAAATACGTATGCTCCAAAACCGTGAATAAGGAGACAAAGAGAAAGTAAGGTGCGCAAAGTTTCGTCCGCAAAAACTGACAATGGTGATTGCAAGATGTCGCTGGTAATGCTTACTTTTTCGATTGTGCCGCGATGAGTGGTGTTGCCCTGCCAAAATCGCCTCGAGAATCCCTTCACGTGTCCTACCATGCTCTTTCTGTACTCGAATCCTGGGTGCCAGCACAAGGATCCGTATCCGAATACCCAAAACTCATCGTTGCCGTTAATGGTATCTTTCATTTTAAAATGCAAAAGCGTAAACAAAAATCACAGTCGCCCTTTTCTCCGCCGAACGTCGCATCCAACTTTATATCTTCGATCCAACCGTGTTACGTTACGTTTACGTATCCTCTTTTTCAATCATCACAGACGTTTCGCTTTCGTATCAAAACAACTTTAAGCGAATAATCGTCGATTCGTTTCCTCCGCGTTGGTGCGCGTGTTTGAAAATATTTATTACGGTCCACGGAGATGTTTAAGTGTTTGGAGATCAACATCTAACGATCCTCCAAAATCCCACTAATACTGAGTCTTGTATCGACAAGGCTGTTACTTCGCTTTAATTTACTTTAACTTACGATGAATATAAATAACGAGTATAAATTTGCTTCTATACGTGGAATTCTAACGTTCTTGTATCTGAGCTTTCGATAAATGCAATTAACATTTCTTGGTTGTTCCGTTACCTCGAATAGTTGGAACGTGAGTGGTCGAGTCAATTTGACAAATGCGCGGCACGTGGCCCGTCTAATGCTTTTATCGCGGCGACGACTGAGGCGCTTTAAAGCTCGATTATTAAGAAACTGTCAACTCCCTCCACAACATTCTCGTTTCCTTCCTCCCACTATCCTTTTGCGAGTTTGTTATCCTCTGGTCATCGAGAAACGTACGATTCGTCCGATCACGTGTTCGTTCGCTTTTCTCAGTAACGACGATGCCATCCTTTCCAATAATAAATATCCCTCGTTTTATCGGGCGAGGCCTTCTTTGTTAGTTTTTTTTTTTTTTTACGAGAGTCAATCAACCTTCCGAACGTTCATAAAAATTTCCTTTGACAACTTTCCTCGAAGGGGAGTGGCCGAATCGAGTGTTCGGTGATCTAATTTTCTGAGTTCCTTTTTTATCGAGGTTCCCGTAGACAGAATCGATCGGTGGAATTTTTCTAAACGTTTCATTGGAATCGCTGTGGGTCGAATGCACGAAATTTTGTAAACACGAGACGAGACGTCCACTCCACTCGAAAGCTTGACTGAAACTGCTGGAAACTTGCCGGTCCGTCTGCTCCCGAAAAGAGACGGAAGTAGGTGACGAGGAGGGTTAGTACGCAGACCGCGGTAGAGGGGAAGGAGAAGAAGATTGCTCGGCGAGCGAGTGGGAGAACTCGGATGAGACGGCTGATGAAACACGAAGTGCAATTGACGTACTCTCGAAACTCTAAAGTACGCGAACAGTATTTGCCGATTATTCAATTTCCGGACAATAAATGTGATTGCTTGACAATTGTAACGCAACTGCTCTACAAATATTTTGCTAAAAAATAAAAATAAAATAAAAATTGAACAATTGGTTTGAAATAATATGTTTCGTGTATTTATTGCGGAATTCATTTGTTGATACCTTGATCGGTAAATGTTTTTATTTATGCATTAACAGTTTTCTTTTTTATTTGGGGGCGGAGGGGGAGACAGCTGTTTGATAACTTGATGCTGATTTCATTTGTTTACGAATAAATATGTAATTATTTAATGCATAATGATTTGTATTCTTCTTTTCGAACACGCGTTATCCATTATTTACTCGTTGCAACGTGTCAATTAATCAAAACGCAACATTTTGGAATTAAAAGAAAGAGGTACAATGAACGCATTTGATCATCGATAATTGTTCGATTTTTATACTCGATCGATATTTGATGAATACAAATGTTTTAACGCTATACGGCATAAGATAAGCAACACATAGTGGTGAAATATGGGACTACAGTTCCCATTCATCTTAAAAATAAAAACAAAAACAAAAACAAACGTTCACGCCATCTATGATCGTCTGTTTACAACAGAATGGCATTACCGACCTAATTACCCACCAAACGGTCGAAGCCAATATGGCGTCGGATTAACCAGCTAAATACGTAAAAAATGCTCAAATTTACACACGCGTATCTTTTTAACTGTTGGATTCCTAACATTTTAACTTATATTTTCGTGATCTAGGCATCAAAAATTACTAAATGGTACAAAAAAAAGTTCATAATTTTTGGTGCTCCAAAGTAAAGGGCAGCCAACGAAAACAAACACATCAGCGAAATTCAGATTTATTCGAAGCCTAAAGTTTTGTCCATCTCCGTTCGCAACAAGCTCATAGACGAAAGAATCTAGTTTCTTTCGTCCATGAACTAGCTCTCTTACAATTTGTTACCTTTGTAAATAAAACTCAGAAAGTGACCACGAATAAAAAAAAGGAGGGTTGAGCACCACTGATTCTATTGATACCAACTGTACGTTGTAAAAATTCCCTAAGTTTCGGTAGCATGCGATTTTCTAACCTAATCAGCTTCAGCTGGTGTCAGCTGGTGTTCGTAAGAGTCAAGTGTTGTTGACGGGTGTTTGAATTTTTAATTTTTTTCAAACGATACGCAAGACTTATTTCAATTATACGGACAAAGGTAATAATTTATCATGTAGCAAGCACAATGATCAAGTATTGACAATATTTTCTTTATTTTACGTGTATCCTACCAATTATGTTTAGAATCCTTTTAAAAGGTAGACCTGTTGCAAGAGATCCAGAAGGATATGCCTCCCTCTCCAAAAATGGATAATCTAATGGAAGACGAGGATATGATATGCATGGATGAAGTAGAAGAAGTGATAGAACTAGATAATTCAGGGGATATGGATGATGAAGATGGAGCAGGAGAAGATCCTCTGGTACAAGAAGACGCGATTTGCGTGTTTAGAGGTCATAAAAAAGGTAAAAAGAATTCCAATTGCTTTGATACATTAATATAATATATGATTTTCCTTTTACTTTAAAACTTTAGGTGGTGTTTTCTGTGGATCGTTGACTAAAAATGGAGAATTAGCTGCTACGGGAGGTGAAGAAGATAAAGCTTATATTTGGGATACATCAACCGGGGAAATTATTCTCGATTGTTCACGTCAGTCGGATAGTATCATCTTTTCAGAATTTAGTCAAAATCAAAAATATATAGCTGTTGGAGATATGAGTGGAAGCATACAAGTTTGGGAGGTAGCTGAAAAAAACCACTTCTGGTGTAACGACATAGGTGATGTGACGGTTGGTCTTTTCTAGTTTCAATTACAGTATTTTGTTTGATTGCAAATGACAATACATTGAAAAATTGTTCCTGGTATTACAGTGGATGAAATGGCACCCTGTTTCAAGTATTTTACTTGCGGGAACTGTAGTTGGAGACATATACATGTTCAAAATACCAACTGAATTTGAAAAATTTTTTCTCGGGTATGGATGTCGAGCAGAGACTGGCACAATATTTCCAGATGGTATTCTATTCTCAGATTGTTTTTGTATTACAATTGGAGAAATTATATCTTAATTGAATGTAACTTTTCAGGTAAACGTCTTGCGGTAGGTTACGAAGACGGCGTGATTAGAATAATAGATTTGAAAACGTCTGAAGAGGTATCCATTTCTTCTCCACTGGGTCATTCTGCTACAATAACTACTCTTGATTGTCATTCAGATAATAATTTACTTATTTCATCGGACGTAAGCGGGAAGACTATACTCAGTACAGCTAATACAAGCAAGGTAATTAAAATTTGAATATTTGTACTTAATGCGAGAATTGAAGTAACATCATTTAAAATTCTCAGATAATTTGTGTTCTGCAAGATCTGAATAACGGTAAACGGAATAGTATTGCTAATACTGACGAAGATGCTGAGAGTAGCAAAGGAAATAGTGATAGCAATTGGGTAGAAACAGCTGCTTTTTGTAAAAATCCCACATTTCAAGTAGCTGCAACTGGTACAGTCAATGGAGAAATCTTTATCTGGGATATCTTAAAACAGGTAATACTACTTTTTCAGGAATGCAACCTTATTCAGCATACTGATTTCTATTCCAACTATTTAGGTACTCAGGCTAAAAATAGAGCAAGAAAGCGGTATATCTAAATTGCTATGGAAAGGAAATACGCATGTCCTGTTTTCAGCAGGATTAGATGGTATCCTTAGATGTTTTGATGCAAGAAATGGTCAATGCCTTCGATCATTTAAAGGACACACAGCAGATATTCTTGATCTATATATATCCGAGTAAGTTAATGTTATTAAATATTTTTTATTTATATTAGAATGTGAACAAGAAAGAAAGTAAAAATAATGTTTTCAGAAATGGAGAAAAGGCATTGACAACTTCCGATGATTCCACGGCAAGAATTTTTGATATTTCCTCTATATCTTAACGTAATTTATTACATAGAGAAAAATATAAAATCTTTATTATTATATAAAATATATGTACATTTTATGAAAGTTCTTCATATATGTTGTACTTTGTTTTCTTTTTTAATTAAAGGCAAAGTTTAATTATTTTTAGCTGGTAGTCTGCATTATTTTATCCTTACACCATTCGGTATCAAGAAAGTAACTTTTATTTTTCCACAGAAAATGTGTTGGACTATGTTCTTCACCTTTTTCAAAATTGAATAATGTACTAATCTCAATCGCAATTTTCGATCTCACTAGACCGATTCCTCCCACTTTCTCTGGGGCAGGATGGTATACTCTTCCAGACTGAATATTCATATATAATTTGTCTGGATGAAATGGTACCTATAATAAATATTTTATTGGAAATCAAAGCAATTGCATAATTATTTAGAAAATCTTTAAACTGAATGTACCATTAGCAATTCTTCTGCATGAGCATAACCAAACCAATCCTCCTCTTTGCCAGTTTCACTATTTTGTTTTCCAACAATTTTTGTGAATACTATTGGCAAATCATCGCATCTCACAAAGTTCCTCTCTGGACCGCAAAGAGAAACATATGGAAAATTTTTGGTGTATCGTCCGGTGTCATTTTTTTTCAAGCGCTTGAAAAAGAATGCCAGAAATTTTTTGTCTAAAACGATACATCTTGTATGACGTACAAATAGTAACATTAACCTAGTTTCTGTATTGTCAACGCAAACCTTTGAAACACGAAGTGAAATTTTTCATGCGAGCATCATCCAGAAACAACTACAGCACAAAAAATAAACAAATTGTAATACAAATATCATTGATACTTCTGCATGTTTGTAATGGTAAACATTTTTTATCTAATCAAAAAAGAAATTGTACCATGCCTTGGTGATCAATGTAATAAAAGTATTCTCGAACTCTAGGTTCCGGTGATTGTCCTTGCACATATTGTCCACATTGTCTTTTAAATATCTTAGAGTAAACTGACTTTTTAATTGTGACCACACGTGGATGTAAAAATGAGAACATTTTAAATTGATCTATTAATAAACAGTTGACAAATAATTTAAAATAATTGCTATTTACAATTGCAATAAACAAGTAAATTTGTAATTTTAATAGTAAATTAGATTACGATATGCACAACAGACTTATTATATGTATATATAATACATATATGGAGATAACTGATCATCTCCTAAGAATCATCGATTGTCATTCACCGTAATGGTTCATTCGCATGCGTGACCCAAGTCAGCTGATGATATGATGTAGAATTTAAATATATCACTAGTATCGCTATTATTTAAATAGCAAAATTACACAAATACTTTCATGTTCAATTAACAAAGAATCCGTAAAATGAAACTCGAATGATATTCGAATACTCAAATAATCGAAGTTCGTTTGTAATATTCGAATAACTCCAGGGCCAGTTATAGTTCGAACATTATAACCTCACTTTGAAACATTCACCGTGTGTCACAAACCGACGTTATGTCATGCACGACGTAACAGGTATACGTCACGTAATAATACGGCTTAACCTAATAAGAAAATTAACAGGCCACGATATTTCCTCCGATAATGCTTTAACGTGTGTTTATTTAGTAGGTAAGTCGATCGTGTTTACATAAAACGCGACCATCGACACTTGCCACGGTCGATTTCAATTGACTGTAGAGCTGGTGACATCTGGCGCGATCGATTGGAACGTGATCTCGACAGAAACAGAAACTTCGATATTTCTCAACGTCACGTTGGTTCGCGCTACCCACGGACAGGCAGATTCAGGCAGATTCAAGAAATGAGATACGACGAGGAGGTGGAACGAACGGTTTCTGAAAACGGACAGAAATTTCAAGGAAAAGGATTGCTATCAGGACCAAGCCGCGGCGTGATGTTGCTGCCTCGTTGAACGTTCATCGCTCTACCGACATAATAACACAAAGTAAAAATGTTACCCGCGAGCTCGAGCAAAAAAAAATTGTGCATCTGCAAGCTGAAATCTCAAATTGTTGTCGTTGCCAAATAAGTCGTGCACAACGGCGATCCTGTGTTCCCGGAATATGGCTTCGTCCACGAAGAGGTCATGGAAACTCCGTAAGTGTTCAATTCGTGGATATTATAAGATCGTTCGTTGCACGGGGTGCGCGTCCAACGAATTACCGTTCTGGCGCTCTTTTCCCCGTTACGGGTAAACAATTTCTGTTTACAAATCAATTGGACAGAATTCACCGACGAATCATTCGCTGCATCTTCCTATTATGGTCATAATGCAATACTGATTCACATCTCGCGGTTTCAGCCTAAACCCAAAGAAATGCGTTCTTTTCATCGTCGATTACATTTCATTATTAAAGGAGTATTCTTTTACTTCTATCTCTTCCAACTCTATTGTCAATCATCCATCATTTTTTAATACAATGTGGTTTGCTAGTGGATCGAGCAGACTTGCTTTATAGTTCATACAAACAACCAATTGATAATGGTTATTCGACACTGTCTTTTCAGACAATGTAGTACTTTATTTAGAGACAGGTATTAATTGAATGTCTGATGACTAGTTATATCCAGCTCATTGCCTAAGAATATATTGACAAGTTAGTGGCCTTGATAGGAAGAATCCTCTATAACTTGAATAATTTTTTGTTTTGTTTCAATATTGATTTACCAAGGTCTGACTTTACATGTACATTATATCTATGTCTACAATAAAAGTCTTTAATAATAATAGCAACTATTAAGAAACACAATGCTGCTGTGATGTCACTGTAATCTAATATCTTTGTTCAGCTTGCTTTAATAAAGTAATTTTTCCTTCTGTGCAGAGGATTTTGTTGCCCATACGACCAATGTCAATTGCCTGGCATTAGGTCACAAGTCTGGACGTGTTTTGGTCACTGGTGGCGACGACAAAAAAGTGAATCTATGGGCAGTCGGGAAGCAGAATTGTATCATGGTATTTTCTGTCATTCCATATAGTTTCTTGTTTAAATAATGAATCTTAATTGATACTGACGTAGAATTTGTATCCTTGATGTCTACATTGGTGGTTTTATTACATTTGATACTCTTTCTAATATTGATATATTCTTTGTAGAGCCTGAGTGGTCATACTACGCCAATAGAATGTGTAAAATTTGGACAAACAGAGGATTTAGTATGTGCTGGCTCACAGACAGGGGCATTGAAGATTTGGGACTTGGAACATGCCAAATTGGCTCGCACATTAACAGGACACAAAGCAGGCATACGTTGCATGGATTTTCATCCTTATGGGGAGCTATTAGCATCTGGTAGCTTAGACACTGCAATCAAACTGTGGGATATCAGGAGGAAAGGTTGTATCTTCACTTACAAAGGGCACAATAGGATGGTGAATAGTTTAAAATTTAGTCCTGATGGTCAATGGATTGCCAGCGCGGGAGAAGAAGGAATGGTCAAGGTATCGATTAGTGTTATTCCAATGTAATATACATTGGTGTTACTAGTTAACAAGCATTTTGATTTTGAATTAGTTATGGGATTTAAGAGCCGGTAGACAGCTTAGAGAATTCTCCGAACATAGAGGTCCAGCAACGACGGTAGAATTTCATCCCCATGAATTTTTACTTGCCAGCGGCAGTGCGGATAGAACAGTTCACTTTTGGGACTTGGAATCGTTTCAACTCGTGTCGTCTACGGATCAGGCGCACTCGTCTGCAATTCGGTGTGTACCAACATTATCAGACTATTTATAATAAGTTTTGTATTACTATCGTGACGGATCTTAAGTATTTTATTGACTCATTTTATTTTCTGTTCAGGTGTCTCTATTTTAGTCAAGGTGGAGAATGTCTTTTTGCTGGCTGCCATGATGTGTTAAAAGTATATGGTTGGGAACCAGGTCGGACGTTAGATACGGTACCAACTGGCTGGGTGAAGGTACAGGATATTGCCGTGGCTCAGAACCAGCTGGTAAGATAATATTTACAGACAACGGTTGATAAACATATAATAGATAATAAATTAAAGTTTATTTTTATGACCTTTTTAGATTGGTGCAAGTTTTCATACAGCCAATGTTGTCCTATATGTGTGTGATTTAAAGAAAATCGCTCCATTGGGAGGAGTGTCAACGTCTGGTTCTCCGTTCAATCACGGGAATTCGTTAAGAAAAAGTTTTTCTAGAGAAAGGCCACCCGAATTGAAAAAGCATACGTGAGTGGAAGAATTTTTTTTAAGCCGAAAAATGGTGTTCCTTCTATGCTAGTTTATTTTTGTATGTGATCACAATGTTTCACTTTTAGACTAGATGTGCGGACTATAGAAGAGGCAGATAAGTCTGGAACTGACCCAGAAGATGAAGCAACCTACGCAGATATACCTAATGTCACCGAATATCACGACGTTTTCCAACCAAACAGGTCATGTAAGTGTCTTAAAATCTTACTGCTCGTTCTTTGTTGCAATATTCGGTTGTATACTCTAACTTACTCGTATTTTATTCTATTCTAACTCTCAACTATCCACCTATCGTCGCAAGCCTGAAAATATAAATGCATTTAAATGATGGATGTTGCGCCGTACAGTTTGTGAATGAGCATGCTATGCACGGTATGTTTCAGTGTCTCGCACTCCACCTCCAGACCCTGAGGCTTTCCAGGAGCCTCAAGACGTAGGTGAGTTCCATGTATCAAATTTCCCATCTATTTCCTCCTTTTATACGAACGTTGCATGAATGTCGACTTATAAACTTCTGCACAGACCTGGACGCTTTGGAAAATATAATTTATTATTTTCCTTTTAAACAAAACTTGTCCAGGTCTGTCTCTGCATGTAATCGAAGGAAAGCATTTGTTCGTACATTATTGCACACACATTTGGTTTTCAGATCCCACGCAACCGCAGATATTACAAACTCTTTCTACCTCAATGTCAAATCTAAGTACGGTGGGGCCAGAGGAAGTTCCACCTATGTCATTACCGTCGTCTCCGCCTCCACCCGCGCCGACGTTATCATTGACGAAACCAGTACCAGTGCGTGTTCAGCCAATCAAGTCATCGCCGCCCGTTCAGAGAAACACTGTCACATCCACCAGCCAGACCAAACAACCTTCTACCAGCCTTCAAACAAACAATGGCGTTACCAGAGTGTCGAAGAATCTTGCATCCGTACCACCCCTTAGACAGAGTATTACCCCGCTTCCTGGGAAAAAGATTAGTATTACCAGCGACGTAGGAACGCTTCCACAACCCTTGGGTCCGCAAAGGTCGAATTCCACGTTGACACCGCGTGTAGCACCAATGGCTGCCGTTCTTCCAGTGATGGACGATGGAAAATTAAAGAATAGAGCACCCAGTCCGGATTCTCCTAAGCATTACCTAAAGAGGCAGAGTAGTTGTAGGGACGGAGAACAGGGTTACGAAAGCGATTATCCGGTACAGTAAGTATATAGGCTGTTACGTAGGAGTACAGTGAGTCCTCGAGTTATTGATCTTCTTTTCTCTTTAACGAATTGACTGCAAAAATCGAGAATTCATTGTATCGTAGAGTTTACGTTCACTTCATATCGTTAACATCATCGAATTTTAATATTCTTGCAGAATTAATAGTATAAGGCACAGCCCCTCCGATCCTGCGTTAAATAGGCCGAATTCTGCGCAATCTAGGTCGACCTCGCTGAATAGGAACTTTGCTACCTCAACGTCGCTGTCCGCGCGCAACGCTTCCACTACCACCACGACGTTCGCAATGAAGAAGTCGAACAAAGCTCAAGTGCCCCCGAATCCTAAGGTAGATGTTCGACCTCCTCAATTGAGGCCGAGCGTCGAGAACACGGAGAAAGAGGAATTCGTTCCTATGAGCGCTGATAAACCTTATGGCTTGGATTTCGAAACTTTTCTACCTGTGAGTACTGCGAATCAGATTTTTACAAAAAATCAACTGGAAATCAACGTTGAAAATATGTTTTAACCATTATTCTTCCCAACAGAATCATTACGCAAGATCGACCGCGTTTGGATATCCCCAAATGGGAGTCCTCAACGAAATGTCAGAGGCTGAAGTGCTTAATAGCATGATGCGAGGTCACGAGTCGATGATGGCTGTACTTACGAATCGCCATCGTTCCTTGCAAATTATTTACTCTCTGTTGCACCATAAGGATCTTAAGGTACGTCATTGTTTCTCTATATCAGAGTTAGGTAGAATGCAAAAATCTCTTTGGGACAATGTGATCGGACTAATGATTAATCATTATAATTGCTAATTACGATTGATACGTATGACAGCGGATAGAGTGGTTAGGTGGTCAAACTTTAGTAGTAGCAATAGCTGTACAGTCACCTTAAGCATTTGGTTGCTTTTGTTTCCACTGTAGTAGAAACGTGAATAATATTTACGACTACAAATTCCTGATCAGCTATGTGATAAACTATACATTTAGTTAATGATTCTTGTTTGATTCCATCTATGATTGCTTAATGATTATTTTTATCATGATTGCTTCGTTAATTGTTGGCCAACTCTATGCCATATTGTACAGTAATGGTATAGACAAAATCAAAAGTAACATGAAATTTCAGTCTGCCGTGGAATCCGCAGTGGCGATGAACGACCTTTCTGTCGTTGTGGATCTGTTGGGCATATTGACCTTAAAACCGTGAGTAACAAGACTTTACGAAACACTAACAAATAGTTATTGAATGGAAATTTCTGTCCAAGCATTTCGTTCTTCATTATTGTATGTTTTGAGAAATTTGTTTTTTCAATGAACACTTGAAATAACATTTTTGTTCAATAATTATTTTCTTTATTAAACCGTCTTGCTTTTCAAATTTGAAATCAACTTCAATTAGCCTTTTATTTGCAGAACAATGTGGAATCTGGATCTTTGTAACTCTCTACTTGGTCCAATCGGAGATCTCCTTCAAAGTAAATACGAAATGTAAGTACAACTGATTCTCGTGTAGGATGAGTTTTCAGCACAGACTACTTTATAAAAGAAGTTGCGCTGTTTGAAGTAGTTACTAGATCAGATATTCCAATAACTTAATCGTTCAATATGATCTTAGATACTTTAAGTGCTCGAAGTCGTTGGATTAAAACTATCAACAGTTTTCAAAATTGTTTCAACTTCGTAAAAACTCCATAAAGTTCGATTGGTGATCTTGTGTTACTATTTCTTGTCGATAATGTTAAAGGAGTATGCACACAGTGTCCGTTCACACGTATCATCGTATAATATTACACCGCTTTCTACGTGAAACGCAACACGGTCGGTGAATTAGAGAAAATCGAGACACCCCTTCTGCAAGAGGGGGTGAGTTCTCGAATAGCGCAAACAGGGTATCTCGAGTGGGGTTGCGTACTTCACGTGGCTTACTGGACGTCTGTATGGGAATGGCTAATTCGACGAACGGGGGAAATACGAGGTGAAGAGGCCGACACAGTAAGAGGGTTCGCGAAATTAGCCGAGACAATGAAAGACAGTGCCAGATGCAAATTCGAGCCTCGAATCGTCGCTGTCGCGAGTTTTATTGTTTGAGTGATCGAAGCTCGAAGGGCCACGTGTTTCGAACGCATATGTTGACGCTCTCCACGGACAAATCCTTTTTATTTTCCTTTCTCTGTTGTCTGACGCTCCAACATGAATATTAATGACCGCGTAGGAAGAAAGATTACGGTTGTCCGACATTCTCTGTTAAATACAGGAAGACCTTCTGTTCTCTCTATGTCTGGATTCATATAGAGATCTCAATATTCCAGCAAGAAAACCTTGATTTGTCCCATTGAAATCGGTAGAATTTATTGAAATTTTATATGGAGATTTGGTTAAAAGATATGCACTGCAGCCTTCTGCACAGGTTTTGCAGAAGTGCGCTTCAAGGAACAAAGAAAAGAAATCAACAGTGCGTGCGACCGATGTTTGATACTGTGCAATTAACTGGCGTTCAGTTACAAGCTGTTGCTGTTGCGCTGTCGTGATGAGAAACGGACATTTCCTTTCACGTGGTCATTTGTTATCCATTTCTTCCTGTTCCTTCTCTCTCGAATTATAAATTCAACGCCCCAATTCATCGCAATTAAATTGTAACGTTTTATCTTAGATCGTTATTTTAATTTATAAAATTGAAATTCCAATTTCTATATTAATAAACAGAACAAGGTTTTTATTTATTTTCGGTCCTGACCAGACAATTTTAAACGTTAGATGATGCAACCAACATTGTGTTACACAATTGCATTAGGTATGCTTTTTATATGGCCAAATAATAAATTAAGAAGGTAGACGAAATTTAATAATAAAATATTAAGAAACGTTATTGTATCAAGGGTTATGATACACTATTTTTTTTTAAATATTTCAAATTATTTATCCCGATATATGGTACGGTAAAACAACTAACACTTCAAACAATGTTTTATTCTACTGGTAATTCCTTAATTAATACTCGAAGTATCGTTGGTGTCACAAATTTAATGTCAAAGGAATTATTGCTATCGGATCTTTCGACTATTACGCAATTGAATTAAATCGATCTTGTATTAATTCAATGATAGATCGATCAATGCACGACCTAATAATAGCACATCCGGTTGTGATCGGAGACTATCAAGTACGGAAAATTGCCGTTCCGTTCATTGCGTATCTACCTAATGCGACGTCTCCTTGATATATCATTTTCATCGACTCCTGTCATTTCTATTATTAAAACATAAACACACTGCTCTATCCAATTCCTCTAAATTCTCCAACTTCTCCTCACATCCTTGCATTTATTAAAATTAGGGTACTTCAGTGTCACGGTTCGACAGCCGTCGAAAGGGTAGAATTCTGCCAAACAAATCGCTGAACTAAATATATACATCTCGGTGGCGTAATGCAGTGCAGTTTGCATATAGCTGTTCGCCGTTTTCATGGCTCGTTCGTCACGGGCTTTCGTCCTGCTCGAAGGTGCCAGAGGCTCGTGAGAAAAAAAAGAAGTGGCAATGTATGTACATACATGTATATGTATTCGATCGTCGCGTGCCGCATTCGAGGGGCCGCGTTCCGCCTCGTGCTATCGTTTTCCGATCCATCGATCCTCTCACCCTTCGCGATCGAAGATTCCTCACGGGAGTTTTTCGCCTAAAAACGATGGTTGCTCTAACCAATTTAAAATCGTATAATCGTATAATCTGCGAGGCTACAAATATTCCTCAACAAATGTTGATTTTTTTTCTTACCCCAAAATGGTTAAATATCGGAGAATATCGATATTTAGTCAAAATCAAGAAACCATTTCGATAGTACAAGATTGTATACAAACAAATAGGTAGAAAATATATACAAACTAGTTCGTGAATTTTTCTTTAGTTTTTTTTTTTTTTTTTTTTTTTAATCTTTCGCGTCGCATTCAAATAAATAATCAGTGACGTAAACCGACTTACGCCCAGGAAAATAAAAATCTTTTGTCCAACGTAGCTCGACGTATCGCGACAAAACGGTTGGAAAGTCGTAATTATACGCGATAATAGTTGGACGATGGTTGCGAGTGATCCCAAGGTCCGATGTTCACGGGACGTTTAGAAGCGAGCGGAACATTCATGAGGCGGCCCGCGCGATTCGTCTCGCCGATTCGAACGGGAGCTTGCGTCGAACCCTTTATCGTCGTCCGAAAGCGAGCGCGTCGAATCTCACGGCCAAGCCTTTCGTGCCTTTCGTTATTTATTGGCGTCGTTATGGGCTAATAACACGTTTCGGGGCAAACTAGGCGTGACGAGGACCGGCGGCCGTCAGGAATTACGCTGCTCGCCCTCTGCGCTTTTCTCATCGTTTTCGTCCACGACTCTCTGATGCTTTCGTACCGATGCTCCCATTCGAAATTCAGCAGAAACTTCTTCAACGGAGAAGAGTCTTTGATTCGTTACTCGACTCAATTGTCTCGCTCGAACCCACCCAATGTGTTCTTTCCTAATTCGTTCATAAACTTGTTCCAATTATAAGGTAATATGAGCGATGCGGCGATCAACGTGTTAAACTAAAGTCATAAATACGCGAATATAAAGGCACAGATGTAATTTCTACACCTGATACATATTTGGTTTGTCGATTGTTCCAGGTACATAACGGTGGCCGCCACGGCATTGAGACTGATACTAAGGAATTTCGCAACGGTGATAAAGTCGAACGTGGAAGCACCCCTTCACACGATTGGGGTGGACGTGTCGCGAGAAGAACGGTGAGTTGTAATCGTATTACTCGGTACGATCTTCAACACTTTACCGACTGGTATTCCCATTTACCTTTTGACTACGAAGGTATACACTGAAATAATGGGTATAATGAAGCAAAGATATATGTAATTGTCCACCGAGAGAATGTATATCACGACCGATATTGATATCCGTCGAGACTAGCGTCGGTGAAGTCTGTGACGGTCATTTCCGTAGGACCTAACACTACCAACCAAACAAAATACCGCTTTAAAATGTGAAGTTTAACAATCCTCTTAAAATAGCGTTTCCAATTTCTGTTACCAGATACCACAAGTGCCTCTCCTGCTACGAGAAGCTTTCAGCGATCAGAGGTATCCTCCTGAAGAAGCAGTCGATGCCAGGGAAACTAGGACCGTTGTTCCGCGAGTGTTCAGTGCTGGTGAGAAGCCTCGAGTGACCACGGCTGAGTCACCACGCGAGCTCCGCCGCCAGACTCGTCGTTACCTGACAAAGAATTGGGAAAGACCAAGGGAGAAGTCGATGGACGTCGGCCGCGCGGGATTGCACGGAGAACAGCCGCGCGTTCGAGTTGCTGCGTACCGGGGAACGATGGCTCAACAGGACGGCACGTCGAGAATCGGTTCTTCCTTCTCCCCCCAGCTCTTTCCGGTTCCTCGTATCCAGCCGTCGACGCACCTGGAGGGACGCCAACAGCGGGAAACGTTGAACGCAAGCGATAAACGAGAATGTGGACATTACGAAACTGAACTATTATAGATAATGGAGATGAATCGTGAACTTTTTTTTTTTTTTGGACAATGACAAGACTAATCGCCCTTTACAAGGGCTAGCCCCGTTTTCAGGGAGAATGGGACGCGGACCGTCACGTTGGAACGTCGTCGATCGGGTCCTGTGCGACGGAAATTTTATAGACTTTTTTTTTTATGGAGAGTATCGCGATAAGAATTGTTGTAAAGTCTAACAGTGTATAATATATCGCGCTATGTTATATACGATAGGGTGAACCGCGTGACTTGTCCGTGTGTATTATTATTGTTGCTAACGAAGCAGTTCGAATTTACTTGTTTTGGATCACAGGTGGTAGCTTTTTACTTATCTCTACCTTGAACAACCTCGAGTACGTGAATTTGTGTTGACGAATACAAATATCACACTTAAGGTCGCTCAAAGGTTATGGTATCGTAGGTAATTGAGTAAGGTCACTCATAGGTATAGTATAATAAAAACACTGTTATCCCTTAGCAACAAAACTAACAAGGATGGACAAGTTACGCGATTCACTCTTGCACGTGCGAAGAGGCATGTGTACAGGGTATAAAATATAAACGGTCGCGTCTCTCAGAGGTGAATCTAGACACCTGGATCTGTGAAGTTTCGTTGAAGGAAACCTTCCGCATAGTCAACTACGACTTTGAAATTTACAGAAAGCACATATCGCAAAGAAAATGCTTAAATTTAGGTTTTTTCAAAGCATATATTCACCAAGATTCGGATGTGGATTCACCACTGAAAGTCCAGGTGATTCATTTCTTTTTGCACCCTGTACAATGTTACATTCGAGGTTATTAGAGGACGATGCAACGTCGTTTCGTTTGATAGAGGTTCGACGAAAATGTTCTCGTGTTCCGTGTTCCCAGAGAACGTTATACCCGGTGTTTCGAAGGCCTTCTTGCCAGTCTCGGCTTAATTCCTCGACGAGCACGCGAATGTTACGTGCACGGGGAAACCCCGGAACGATTAAACGCCGACAAGCGAGTTTAATTAAGGTGTAGCTAGTAACACGTTTTTTAGGGTAACGAGGAGAGATGACGAGAATAACAAATTGTATTTTTGCAAGAGCCATTTGCGTCCGTTCACTAATAAAACAAAGAAAGGTACTCTGATCGTAGGTATGTGTTGAAACCCCCGATACGTCTCACGAATGAAAACTGAGAGAAGTTCCGACGAAGTTTGAGAAGAATAAGTTTTTCAGCGATCAAGAGAAACGATAATGTTTTCTTTCTCCGATAATAATGCTTGTTCTTTTGCCTAACGAAGAGGGTTCGAATGCCTTCCCGAGATCTACACTCGCGATTTTTGTAACGATTTTCAAACGTTGGGCGATTTTTACGACGCGAGGAAAATCGGGACGATTTAGAGAAGGAAGAGCTATCGAACGTTCTGTTACTTACAATTTCTTATGGAACGCTACTAGAAAAGTTGGGAATTGCAGTTTGGGAAACGTTGATCCACGGATTGGATCGAATTTTCCACGTTCGAGCGCGGGACGAATCGATTGATCCACGGGCGCGCATTGTCCCCTTGTCCCATTGTCATTCTTTCTCGTTCGTCCACGCAACGTCAGTTTAGTTGTTCCCTATTCCATTCCATTTTCCGTCTGTTCGCGTGGTGTTAACGCGTCATGTCGATTCACGCTTACCAGGACCTTCCTTCAATTTTTGAAAATTCGCATACGGAATCATTCTGACGTTCGACTTTGACGGAGAATGACTCTTGAGGAAACTATCTTTAAACAAAATTAAAAAAAAAAGAAAGAAAAAAAAATTAACACTTAATGGGCCAATATCGAGACCATTTATCTCCCTCGAAAAGTCGCGGTGAAATTGTGAACGTGCGATCACTCGTATCGATATTTTTTATGAAAATCACGTACAATAACGAACCTTCGCGTACTCTGTCGGTAAAGTCGCGCGTTTCTGCGAACACATGTCCCGATTTTCTGTAGCACTTGTACCGATACCGTGCGAACCTTTCGACATCGCGTTCCAGTGACAATTTTTGGGATCAGAGAAGCCACGACGATGGAAAGACTATTATATTTTTAAGTACGTTAACGAATCAAGAACGAAAGATTTTTATCCAAGAGACGAGTGTTGCGAGCGTTAACCCTGGGATGAATTCTGGAGCTTAAACTCTGGGGGTGATTTTAGACCAGAGATAGGGATTATCTGGATAAAAGAATGCAAGATGAAATACGATTTTTAATTAACGATCACGTAACGATACTTTCGTTGTTCGAAGAGTTCGTGTTATTCGAGTTACCTTTAATCGACGAATAATAGGTAACGTTTTCTATCTTTCATCTTTCGATAACAGAAATTTTTATTTGGATAAAAACTTTGAGCGAAAGCTTAGAATTTGTTACATTTAATCGCGGGCGATTCTTCGTTCGATTCACGAAACAAGATTTCACTTTTATTTTATATTCGACGAAACTCGAGCGCTACGACCCTGATACTGTATTTTGTGCGATTTTTGTATTCCTGGCGAGGGTCGTGGTTAGCAGTGTTTATAATTTTGTTAACCATGGATCTGAGATTAAAAGGAATCGTGAGATGTTAGTCTCCTTCATGCGAATTTTATTAACAAACTGTTTTTATTCCATGCGATCAAGTAAAGGAGACATCTATATCTGAGTGAACGATATTTCTCTGTAGCTCCAAGAATCCTATTTAAGAAATCGAACTAACGATTTTCCACGGTATGACCATGGAATAATCTTGAGCACAAGGTGTCGACACATGTTAAACGATACGCAGAAAGCTGTATGACCGAATACGAACAAATTGCAGATAACCTTGAAAACTCGAAGGAAGAGAGAGTTTTAAATTGTCCTTTTTTTACACTTATTTTTATACTTCCGAAAGTGATTCTAAACTGGAGCATCGAAACCCGAATAAAACTTGGTCAGGACTGTACGATTCGTCTTTGTTAATTGTAATTTTACTACGTCGATTCTTGAACAAAAAACAAAAACCATAAACGCTACGGATAAATTTGACGCGAGAAGACAAATTTCTCGAGTATTCAGATCCTTCTACGATCCCGCATAATTCTCGATGGAACAAAGATGGCGGAGGTGAGAATCGGACCGCTCAAATCTCGATTCCGTAATTTTAACGCTGTTTTAATTGACCGATAAAATAATTTTTTTAAAAGTGAGAGAGTGAAAGAGAGAGAGAGAGAGTGAGATATATACAGAGAGAGAGAGAGCAAGAGGAAATAAACCTCGTAGGTTCCGTCCAACGTATTTTTATAAGGGAGAGTGAGTGTGCGTATTATTCCTTCCGGTCATCCACTTCCGGATGCGATCGTGCGTTTTCAAACACATTCGAACGAGTCCACGCGAGAGAACTATCGAGTTTCCGTGTACTCGTTCGACCACGATGTACATAATACAATACGCCTTCGTCGTTAAAGCCTTTGCACTCCTATCGAACAAAAATAATACGAGCTGCCTAACGCTCAATTAATTGTAACACACACCAAACGATATCGTAGTGCTTACGAGTTAATTAAGGACAATTGAACGTGACGACTGCAACGATTCCGATCCTACTAGTGGCGCGAACGCGTCGCGATCTCTATCGTTCGATCGTGCCAGTTTCATTAATGCCGATAAAACCCAGAAATTTTAAGTTACCGTTTACGATACGATAATCAGACGATTCCGTTCGAATTCTGTTCAAGACAGTTCAAGCACGCTACCTGTCCTACGCCACGCACCACACGATCACATGATACACATCAGACTTTGGAAAATTTGAATCGAAACGAAGATGTGAAATAACGATTTGGAATCATTTATTTTAGACCGTCATTTTTAACGCGGTTATTTGGAAATAAAAATAATACCTGCCACTTCATTTTATTATTTGCTTCTTTTTTTTCTTCTACATATTACATAAAATCAAAATGTTATACACAAAATGATATCGAATTTACGTAAGACGGCCTAGCTAACCCGTACAAACCGTGCTGAACATACCCCACGCGAGACACGACATCAAACAAACGATATTAAACTTCATTTGTTCGTCGTACTATCTTTTTTTCGTATGTCTATAGCCACTCGTTACGATGGAATAAAATTGTATCGACCACTACTAATGATAACAACAATAATAATTACGATACCGTGTAATCGTAATAAACGATACGCAGTTGTATCGTTGCACGGATAAATCGAGGGAATGGTCGCTCGATCGTGAAATGTATCACTTACTATTAACCGTCTGAAGTAGAACGTTATAGTTTTGTACGTTATGTAAATAACAATAACGATATTTTCTATATTAATCGTACTATATTCCTCGTACTACTTGCGAACGCACCGGTGCAAAGGGTTGAAGGCCTGCGGAGAATGCGCTGTGGTTGAACGGTGTGTATTTAATCATTCTTTTCTCCGTGAGACGTTTTTTTTTTTTTTCGAGAGAGAGAATACAGGTGACGGTTTGCAACATCGAGCGGAAACAAATGTTGCGCTGAGATATTCGTCTTCGATCTTTTTCGAACGTTTGTTAACGACATTTTTATTATAGTTTAAGCGATGTTTCGTTTCACCTATTAACAGATAACTAGTAATTGGTATGCCTACATTACTATACCGGATTACCACTAGTAATTTACGCAACTAAATTGCCAACAGATTATCAGCAATTCATTAAATTGCTAGTATCCAGATTACTTCCTGACAACGTTAGTAATTTCATCCGTCGACTGTAAATAATCCCGGACTGGTACCGCCATTTTGTTGCGTTTCTCCAACACGAGTTTTGGGTTCGGGAAAATTAAAAGAGAAACGTCACCTGCCTTCGGGAACACGAATGGACGAATTTTTAGTTGCGACGAGTGCGTGGCCGGCGATCGACTGTCGATTCATTCGCGACTAAGTTTGTAAAAATATTTTTTAAAACGCATCGTCAAACGTTGGAATATATATATATATATATAGGAAGTCTAATTTAGGGGAATTCTTGGGCGAATGCTTGGTCAATTTTGTAACGCATCGAGCTTGTCTTCTCGACTGCCTTGAACCATTCGATTGTAAGTATCGGCCACGGAACAAACCGAACGGCCGATTACGAAAAAATAATAACTCTATGCGAAATTTATGAGATTTACAATTCATTCCTCCCCTCCCCACTGCTTTTCTCCCTTTCTTCCACGCGGAAGAGAGAAAATTCTAGGAAAGCAATAAATAAATAGATATCACAGCCGAACTACGGTACGATAAACAATTCGATCGAGTCATTCCATTAAAGAAATATTTTCTTTCTCCTTAACAGCCTTTTCATCGATCCTACCGATACCAGAAAACAGTACTTTTTATTTTTTTTAAATCAACGCACGGTTGACTCGATTTTTTAAGACGGTGCGGGATATACTTTTTTCTCAATATCCTCTTGTACAAAAAAAAAAAAAAAGAAGGATTCCGTACGATAACCTACCGCTGTACGCACTGGAGATTTGAATACGCTTTTCCAGCCCGATCGAGAGATTCGTCGATTAAATCGCCCGTGCGAGCTCATCCATCAAGTTGCCTCTATTTTTTACCCCTGAGTCGACACGAGCGATAACGGGAGGCGTGAAAAAAAAAAAAAAAAAGAAAAGGTAAGAGGACTGATTACGAGCACCGCGCGCGGAGATCGACACGACGATCGAGATACCGTGAAACGAAGCGCAAATATTCATAATCCGTGAAATATCACGGACCATTCTAAAACGAGCCACACGCGGCGGCTGTTTGCATCGGGATTACGTATTCATAGGATTAACGCGAGCCCTTTGAGGGGTGGCAGCAACCCCTTCGTTCGATCAGGAAAAATCATTCCAACGGATGCTGTCGTCGAAGAGAACGCTGCGTTACGAGAATCAGCGTGACGTGCTTCCGTCGGGACTCGAAGTACGACTAACCAAAATTTCGTTTGGATCGGAGGAAAATAGCGGAAGCTACAGAGTAATAGGTACATACGTAGATTCACAAAATTACGTAGTCCAAGTTTGGTGTATGGAGGAAGATGTTAAAAAAATTCGATTCGAACTCAATCGATTCTAGGCTAGAATTATAAACTCGCAAGAAGACTTACGAGAAGTCGGCGAAATGAATAGTGCACGTATCGAAAAATCGTAACTCTCGATTGGCTGAAGGGATTTCAATGATCGAAACGGGAAACTGTGTATCTGCGGGAGAAGAATTTAAAAAAAATATATGAAACCATTCCTAAAGAAGAATTCCTAAAGAAAAATGATCTCGACGAAACTGGAAATAACGAAGTTGGAAAAACTTTCTTGATTCCACAGCATTCCTCCTTCGAAATGGACCACATCTCAACATCCTTCCAGTCTAATGTTAACCGATACGCTTCTTTCTTCGACGCTCGATAAAAATGGGCCAACGTGCAGCACGAAAAATTCCGTTCTACGTTTCCCTGGACACGTTCTCAGGTGCGGCCAAGGATTCGTCGCGCAGTAGCCGTTGCATCAGGTGCATTGCGCGGCGCAACGAGAATCCTCCCACGTGAACGGAACGACGGACCAGGCTGTTGTTGTGACGGAGATAAGTTAAGCCCTCTTCTTGTCACCACCTCGAGCGTCGAAAATGCTGTTTTCTCACAAAACGCCGGCAACAATGCCACCAAAGACGACGCGAACGACGACTACGACAGGGCCAAGCCTGCGTAAGCGGATTATCCCTAACCTTAGAAAGCGATACTCTCCGGCACACCCGCCAACGATACACGCACACCGCCGTCCACGTCTTCCTCATTGTCAGCGATCGTTCGAAGCCATTCACCTCATTTTCATCTTCGTTTTTTTTTTTTTTTTTTTTACCTTCCCTCCGTTTCTTCGTCTCGGCTCTCATTCCTGGGATTATTGGCATCGTACACTCTACCGTGTGTAATCGCTATCTCCTCGAGATCTACCTCGGAGGGAGGAAGTTCATTCTTCTCTTTATCGTATTCTCATTTATTTTCTGTTTTTTTTTTCTTTTTCTTTTTTTTTTTAAAGGGACTTCTTTGTACGCACCGAGGACGTAACACGGTGCGCGCGACACGGGGCGTCGATGGTCGAAATCGACGCGCAATAGTTCCCAGAAATTTTTATCTCGTGAATGTCGAGCTTGTTCGAAACGAGTTCCCAAACCGGGGATTTCGTACATCCGAAACTATTATTGAATTGTATCTTCGTTTTATCGCTCTTTTATCGTTACAAAGTGACGACGTTTGGCTGTTTCAAATGTTACGCGGTTGGGCATTTGGTACACGTGTCTTAAAAGAGAAAATAGTATTTACGGTGGCAACAACGAAAGCGAATATTCGAATCTTCATCCGCTTTCGCGAAAACATTACGGACGGTGAAAAGTGGATTTATTATGATAACCCTACGCGTGCACCGCACCTTTAGCTTTCAAGACGAGCGTGTCTGGTATCCGACGTGTACAAACGAGCCGACTTACTATATTAAGGGATCTCTGCATAATTCCTATCATATCAGCATACGGTCGTGAAATATTCGATATACATCGTTTCCCCGCGGCATTCTTTCTGGATCACCTTTGGTCGCCAAAAATTTGCTTAACGACAAAATACGTCCACGAATCTTCGATTTACCGTTTGAAACGCGTGTTAAACAGGGCGAGTGAGAAAGGGTAAACAATGGCCTCGAGCGAGCCAACGATCGCTTCGACCTGGATCAAAACGGACCAAGGTTGAAAAATAACGAAACAGAAGGGAGCTGGAAACATCTGACGCATCCCGGCCCCCAAAAAGTCCCGCGGAAGAACTGCCAGGGTTTCGATTTCTTTTCGCAACTCGACAAAAGCCTAGACAACAGGCCAGGGACGAGATGTTATCGATTAACTATGCGAAAGCACCGCCTCTCCTCTCGCGTCTCTTTGTCCCCAACGGAGTTCGCGAGTATCCAACCCTCCTCGAGCCAACCCCCTCTGCACCGAACTTCGCGTGCACCCTGTAGATCCGGAGAGCACGGAAGGGGGTTCGATCATCCCTAAGGGTAGGTTCACCCCTCGCTAATGGCCAATCGTGGCTCGTGCACGCCCAGTGACGTCACCCTTGCCCCTCTGCACTGTAATTAGCCAATCCCGACGCAGAGTGGACGACATCCAACCCCTCGTCCACGATTATATTTACGAACCAATGATTTCTACAGTATTTCAACGATTCTGTGTGCGCGTGTGTGTGTGTGTGTGTGTGTGCGAGAGCGGAGGAGAGGGAGAGTGTCGCGCGTGTCGTGTGTCCAAATTGCGAAAGAAACAGGATCGACGCAACGGCCCCTCCTCTGCCTCTATTTTCCTGTTTTGCAGGTTCGACCTTTCAATCCTCTCCTGTCTCCATCTTTTTTCCACGCTTTCCCACCCTTCGTTCTCGTTTTTCTTCGCTAAGTTTTCGTACGGCAACCGTCAACGGTGGTGCGATCGCGTAGTTCGAAATCCTTATAAAAAGTGTATCTCGGAATTTTGTACAATATAACGAATAGTATCAAGAGTATTCGAAAAGCGATCATTCAGATTTCGATTTATTCGAGAAAGCAACTGGACTCGTTCGCTCGAAACAGGATACACCGTGTATTTTCTTACGATCGAGTTCAAAAATTTCCTTGGACTGCGACTTTTTGTCCAGTTTAAAGATCGAAGATGCGAACGATGCGATCAATTTCGTTTAGAGAAACTGTTGGGCACGATAACTTTTCGGCATTACGATAATAGCGTTTCACGTGTTGCTAAATTGAATACTGCACGAAACAATCGCATAGAAGAGCCGCATGCAACCTAGGCAGAAACAGATTCTTGTTAGTTTGCTCGTGAAGAATACGTAATAAGTTAAAAAGAAATTCACAGAAAGTGGGTCGAAGGAGATTCCAAAGGACTAAAAAAGAGTCGTTTTCGTGCGACTGAAGGCGAAGAGAGATCGCCCCCGTTCCCCCGAACCGCGACCAGCCGTTGTCACAAAGAGGAGAGACGTTGAGCGAGTTTTTCTTCCACCGGTATCGATTCAAGACGGCGTATAATTCGATATCGATACGGTAATCCTATCCATACGAGGCACACGCAAGGTCTCGTCACGTTGATCGCCGACCACGCGCATCGGTTGACAAATGCTGTCCAATGCTGTCCACTCTGATACGCCTTGCGAGTTGCCAGACCATTGTTTCTCAACGTGGCCAATATCGTCCCCTGATGGACGACTGACACCTCGAAGTGGACGACGATACACTATCCGATTATGATCACTATCTACTTTTGGGAGGCGATAACCATCATGGTGTTTCCAATTACATATTTAGTTGAATGGGGTTTCAATGCTGTTTCCCAAACACCGACTATAAATTTTAGGATAAGGTGACCTGAGATCGTACATCTGAAATCAGAGCCAAATTATCTCTCAAAAATTACAACTAAACATTATTAAACTTTGCAGATATTAATTATCTCAAGGTTGGCATAAAAACTTTAAATTCCATGTAACGTATTATATCTACATCTTATGTTAAAATTATAGGAAACATTTCATTTTCACGTATCTCTAGTTTGTTGTATGCTAAGTTAAAATTACAAGCAGACTGCGTAAGACAAATGTAAACATACAAGAATATACAAGATCTGTACAAATGCATAAACGTATCCGAATCAAAATAAAATACATGTTGCAAGCATCGAGAAGACGAAAATTACTTTAAGTTTCAAAACATTCGCAGTACAATTATTCTAAGTGATAAATATTTCTTTTTTTTTTTTTTCATGTGTCTTTCACATTTCTTTATTAACGTCTCACCACCGCTTGGGGATTATCACGCAATTTTAAACTCTCAAAAATTGAAGGGGGTGGAGGATTAATTAAAGAGTGGATCTGACAAACGGGTCATTTGGGTAAAAAAAAGTTGAGAAACACTGCGTTAGACGATAACGGTTCAGGCAGCCTCGAATGCTGACTGTTCGCGAGCGCCGAAGCGAATTCGCGGTGTCACGGGACATTATTTCAACTCGATCGGACAACTGTTGCAGTTTCATCATCGACTAGGCAGATAGAACGACAACCTTTCGTTCGATTTTCTAACGGGCGAAACGCGACAATTTGACGAATGAAGAAACAGCATCTGGCAAAATTGAACGAGCAGACACGGCCTGGAAAAATATTACTTTGCTCCTGACTTTTAATAAACTTTGTACGATTACAATATTTTCTATTAATTTATTCACGTTTATTCGCGCAAGCCAACCTTAACTTTTTATTCTCCTGGCTGAGACTATCTATCTATTCATAATTACAACTACACTACTTATTTAAAACTACAATTAAGTCGAAGTAAATTTTTTAATGAGAGATCCGAGTTTCTTTGAAAGTTCGTGTATAAATCGTGGCTAGTAGAAGAGCGACAGGCAAGCTCGACCGACACTTACGTGCACGCGCCCCACGGAATCGAGCACGTGCTAGGAGTTCAGTTTCTTACGCACGTCTGCCAGCTGCAAATATCGTGCAGAGGTCCAACTAACTTAAATGTACGCATGCGGAGCAATGAAGAACACGGGATCCATCTGGCGTGTGCGTGACCTCTATGAATTATCCTGGCCCCTAAGCCGACTTTCGCGATTTCCTATTTCGTCGTTTTCAGTTACACGTTTCAGAGTTTCAGACGTTCACCTCGCGATGAAATTGCGAGCCGTGGCTGCATTCAAACGGGAGCCTAATAAGTTTCCTATTGTTATTCAAATATCTCTTGGACGATACGAAGAAATTCGTAGTGAATCGACAAACTGGAACCTAACCTTCCCAAAGAACATCTCCTGTTCGAAATCTGAATACGTAATGAGATTGGAAAGGGTTTGGTCGAACAAGGAGGCCAGAAGTGTCTCAAAACCGATTCGTTCTACAGGGTGTCCCAAAAATGTTGTAACGCATTGCAAGAGGTGGTTCGGGAGGTGATTTGAAACAACTTTTTCCTTAGCGAAAATGTTGTCCGAGGCTTCGTTGAGGAGATATTAACGGAAAACACTGACCAATCAGAGCGCGAGTATGCCGGTGGAGCGGCCGCGGTAGCGTATGAGCGCAGCCGCCTAGCGCGTAGTCGTCGCTACCATGACCGCTCAACGGTATACGCGCGCTCTGATTGGTCGCGGTTTTCCGTTAATATCTCCTCAACGAAGCCTCGGATAACATTTTCGTTAAGAAAAAAGTTGTTTCAAATCACTTCCCGAACCACCTCTTGCAATGCGTTACAACATTTTTGGGACACCCTGTATAGTCCATCGTTACAATCTAGACTCTAGATTCTAGGGTATCAACTATATTCTCTATTTTACAGGTTAATTTAGTGTCGTACGGGTGTAAGTATAAATACTCTGTTAATACTACTTACGACGTGAATGCTATTTCATTTTTAGATAGAGAACTGTAAATGAATTAAAACTTACCAATAAGTGGTTGAATCTACAAGGCGCATCCCCACGAAGAAACATGGTGTATAAATCATGTCAAGTGTCCTCGCTGGTTCCCCCATTTCACGTGGAACGATTTCCTGCTCTCCTAGTCGGGACTTTACACAAAGGTTACACTTGTCAATCACAAATTTAAGAAACTCTCGCGTTTTAGATCCGTTATCATTGTTACATAAATGTGAGACGATTTCCACTATAATTCGCGACACACAAAGTTGCTTGGTCGATCGGAAAAATACATTAGTTCGAAACGAATCGGAAGATTCTTCGATCGAACAGTTTCGGCGGTGCCAACCGCCCCGGCACGCGACAACGTTGCCGTTTTTCGTCTGCATTGGGCATATACGTAGGTGCGAGAGAGAGTGCGGTATAGATACGTCCAACAAAGAGGGGATGAAGTTTCTTCGAAGAATGCGCCTAGCGACAGTGAGAACCGGCCAATTATTTGTGACGAGAGGTTAGTCGTTTATACGTTTGACCAAAGAGAATACCTGAACACGCGATTGAAAGAAACGATACAGTGACGGCATTCGAAATGTGTTTCAAAACGCTTTTAATTGGTAAGCTAGCTTCATTCCTACATTAATACACTAGTATTGACCATAGAAATTGCATTCGTAGTGACTTTTATTTCGCTCTCTAGAACCTTCGATAGAAGCCATATTGCGCATTGACGATTACGAGCACAATGCTCAAGATCGATATCCATTTCGTTTACGATTCGTAACTTCGATGGTGTTTCATTGGTTATATAAATAAATAGTAAAATTTGCAAGTAGAATTATTCGAGTTTATTCAAATTATTATGCAAGGAAATTAATTCTTTTTATTTCAAATAGATTGCGTCTACCCACAACGCTGACCAGTGAGTGGAACGAGAAAATAGCGGGAAAACGAGCCGAAGCTTGCGAAAGGTCGTTCCAGCGACAAGATGGAAAGGAGACGATTAAATGAAGCGCAAGATTTTCGCAGAGGACAAAGAAACATTCGGTGAGCGATTCTGACGATGCTGTAAAAATTGAAAGTAGAATCGATTGCGAAATTAACAACTTAACGATTGGTGACGCGATATACCGCGTCGAATCCGGATAATTCGATCAGCTACGGACGAATCGGTGAACTTTTCGTTAAATCTGAATAATTTTTTTATGTTTTCTTCTCACATATACCGGGTGCTTCATAATATTTACACGTAACCATAACAATAAATGTAGAAAATTTTAAATGTATACATACTTTCTATGACCACATACGTTAGTTCAATACAATTATGCAAATTTATTATTTGAACTTTTGCAATTTCAATGTATATATATATATATATATATAACATATATATGTAGTAATATATATAATGTATAATGTATAATATGTAATGTAATGTATAATATATATATAATGCAATATATATATATTGCATTACTATATGTATATAAACTGCATTACATGTGTATCGAAATTACAGAAATTCAACCGCTAATTTTGCACAACGTAATTTCCTTAAACTAAAATTTAAAATTAAGAGCATTTATAGAGTTACTAAATAGACTTTAATTTAATATTCCAAAAATTCTTCTCCAATTTCAAAGATGATTCAGCTGATCCACTTTCAATACTCCATTCTGCACATATTATTTGGCACATAATATATTATCTGAAAGGTGGTTTGTAACTTATTGGTTGAGATAAAAAATCGATTGTAAAATGAAAACCAAGTAGAGGAAAATGATGGCCAGTATTCCTGAAGAGGTTGAAAATTTAATGAAAGTAGATGAGAAATGAAACGAAGGGCTGGAGTGAACGAAGAAGGGAATAATATGAACCGTTGCGGCGTAGACGGATAAGTTTCTTTTGTGCGGTTTTGCGTCCGATGCTCCGTTGCCGTTTTCTCGTTGTTGTTCTCGTTGTTGCTCGTCGATGCACGATCACCGTGACCAGCGTCCACCTTCATTCACGGGGACAAAGTAACCGTGTAATCGAGCCTCTCCATGGAAGCTTCTTCCGATCCACTGTCTTTTTTCTCTTTACTCCCCTCCTTCCATCTTCGGTTCCATTCCATTTTTCGCGGCTAGGCACACTGCTAGATCGAGGCCACGTTCAGACTCTCTAGGACCCAAGTCGACTTCTTCAAACGCTGATCTACGAAAGTTTTTATTGCGTTCAGGGTAATTTTCCAGCTTTGAAACACTGTTTTTGGGTCGTGTGCTTGGACGCCAGTTTGGGCCTTGCGGGCCCAAACTAAAATTTTCTCTTGATGCTTACGAGATTGCAACGAGGACATTGGAAGGGGAGAGCGTGTTGGTTCACTCGAAGAGTTCGTGACTCCTGAAGCAGCTTGTCGCGTCAAAATAAACATCTGCGTCCTCGATCCTTGGAGGACCTCTTCAGAACTCTTCGACAACCTCCGTGAAGAGGTCCCGAAGGGTCAGCTTGCGCAAACAGGATCGGCAAACAGACACGGGACGGTATTTTCTATTTCCGGCGTGGAGCACGCGTGGAAAGTCAAACAAATGATCGATGGATTGGTCGGTTTTCTTTTGAACTTTTCCAACCGTAATCCGGGAAAATCGTTCGATACAAACACGGCTGACAGAGCTTTAAAGAAAAGAGAAGAGAGTTTCAATTCAATCTATTGTTTCGAGGTATCGGAAGATCCTTAAAACACCGAAGACCTCGAAACAGGCATCGCAGGAATACAGGACACCGTTCGCGGGAATTCCCTTCGACGGTGCCTCGATTAAACGCAATTACCTGTAACTGGAATGGACCGAGAATAAAAACTGACATTTCCAGGCCTATGGTTCCATCATCGGGTGAAAGGAAGCTCGGTTGTGAACCGATTGGAACGAAACCCGGGATCAAAAAGTATCCGAAGAAGGTACCCACCACGGTGCCATTTAAACGGTTTAACGTGGGTGTAATTGAAAGGCGCGTAACGGCTGATTATGAGGTCCCGAAGGGGGTCCATTCAGTCGAGGGGCACAAAGGTGCGTCGCCCGACGAAAACAATGGCGGCCCTGGCACGAACACAGCATCGGCTTGATTAAAACGAGAATTAGGGAAATAAAGCTGCCCGTTCTAATTGCGCCTAGCGGCTTATCGCCTGGCCTTATGTTGGCCTGACTGGGCTCCAGATTGCCAACTACGTTTATCGGGCTTGACGTACGCGCCCCCCCGGTTCATAACCTGTTTCAAAACGCAAATTGTACGAGACAGATTTTTGTTTGGGCTGAATTCTAGCGTCGAGCCGACGTCTGAGTGGAAAGCCACCGGTGGAGATCGTTGGCAAGCTCGGTGTACAGCTATACTTTTTTGTTTTTTCTAATTTGGTATAAACATTCATTCTGTGTTTCTATATTCAACCATTTCTGGAGAGCAGGTAAAAATAGGTATATTTGGGGAATTTTCTTAAGATAAATGAAGCGATTGATTGAAATTCTGTAAATAGATATTTATTAAACTACCAGGCTATATATACAGAGTGAGTCCGAAGAAACAGAACACCTAAATTTCTACGTGAAACGAATTGAAAATATAGCCAAATGAATTTTAAAGCCAACCTAAAATATTCTTTAAGTTGTCAAAACTTGAGTGAATTTTAGAAAGAATTTTCTTTAAGAAAAAAAAAAGAAAGAATCACGAAAAACATTTAATATTTGGCCTTCTACCAGACCAGAGAAGTGTTATCGTTCCTATTAATTAGTCCAGAATCATTTCTTGGTTACAAGATTTCCCAGCCATTTTGATCCAAATATTCTTGAAGTGGTGCATAGGAATCAGATTAAACATCATAGTATAATGTCTGCCTTGGCGATCAGATAGCAGCCCCTAATTCCTATGTTCGACGATTCGTCTTGCAGGTGAAAAAGGGGTCCGCAAGTTCGCAGAGAGCACGCTGCCAGAGCTTGAGGAGACCTTACGTAGGCGGACAGTTGAGCACCGGCTGCGCTTTACGAGCCCGTTCTTCCTCCCCGCCGACGGCTGTGCACAATATACAAAACGTTAATATCCTGCGACGAGGAGTTAATGGACACGCGGCACGGAGCTTCCCCGTTACGTAGGCGCAGATAATATATAGTTGATGTAACGAGGTTATAACCGGGTGCAGGACGGCCAAGCAACCCCTTTCGTCCGTTTTGCGTGCCTCCCGTTAAACGTGACGAGGACAAATTGTGAACGCCTCGTCCCTTTCCTCCCTCCCTCGCTAGCGACCCCTCTTTCTTTTCGTGATGGATGGTCCTACCAGGTGATGCACCCTCTAGTTAAAAACCCACCCCCGTGGAAATCTATCTCCTTTCCCTCGGTCCCCGTCTACGCTCGAACCTTTTCGCTTCTTTCTCCTTATCTTCCGACACTCCACGGTGGACCGTGAACCCCAAATGATGCCCACTAAAGAGTAACAAAAGATTTCTGTAAGTTAAACTCGATGTAAAACGGACGATTACGATAGCTGGAATCATTAGGGACCTTGCAGGTCAAACTAAAGAGCGAGGAGTGTTTGTCAACGAAATCGGGAGAAACGATTGATTATTAGTGAGATTAGGTGCCGAATCACTCGGAACAATGTTTTTTTTAACGCTTCAACTTGCGTATTTAGTAACAGTTTAGTGTCTCTAACCTAGAAGAGGATTTTCTACATTAGATGATGTTACAGATCCAATTCGACTCGTCCCCATTCAGCTACGGCGTATTCTTCTCTTCTTCTCTCGATTTTGGAAGCTAGCGATGACTCGTGTCTCCGAGTATATTTAATCGTCTTCCATTCGTTCCGCTACGAGGGCGTGTTCATGAAAAGCTCGTTGTCATCGGGCAGCTCGTACTCGTTTTGGGTCCCGTTTTCCATGGGGTCGTGATTTCCAGGGATCCTGACGGTTAATCGTTGGATCCGTGAAAGAATGATACATAACCTCGGGTCATTGGCTTCTGCAAATCTAAATCGTCTAAGAAAAATATAGAATACTGTGAAATATTATTAAGGAGCCATAACGCTGTAAAATTGGTTTACAAATTGATTTTTTTTTTTTTTTTTTTTATCGCATTTCTTGGAAAATGTACGAAATTCGAAAATGTTGTTCGAAACAGTTAGAAGATAACAGTCAGAAGTTAAACGTAACAGAGTAACGAATATATAAATACATCTACCTAAACTTAAATTATAAATTGTAGAATATGAAATCACAGAATTAATTTCTACATTTAATATTTTTGGATTGGAAAAATGAAAACAAAAAATTCATTTAAAATATTTGAAATTCATTTAATATATTTGCATTGGAAAAATGAAGACAAAAAATTCATTTAAAATATTTGAGATTCATTTAATATATTTACATTGGAAAAATGAAAACAAAAAATTCATTATCTGATAGTGTCTCAGCAGAAGGGCCCAACAAGCTTCGATTCTTTTTCTACGCCTGAGAAAACATGAATTTGCGTAAATATCTGCAGTCCAGCGATAGATAAAACTACGGCTTTGTATCAAATATAAAATCTAAACGCACCCGAGCTTTCGCGTTCCTAACGCAACAACAACCAAAATATTCAAACACGCGATGCCTGAGGAGAGTCGATCGGCGGTTGTACGTCTACGGACCTCACCCTAGATGCTCGACGTGGTCGTAACACGTTTTCAGGCGAGTAATTTTAGAAATGGATCGCCCCGATCCCTCGACGATCTCGCGGCGAAAGGATTTCTCGGTAGAAGGTGCCGATGTCGCGGAAAACGGTCGTCGTTTCCCACAAGCGGAAGGAGCGTCATTAATCGGGCACCAGCAGACATCAGAGACGCCTGGCAGGAGAAACAAACATCAGCCGTGCCCACGGTGCCTTTTATTATCGGCGTAAGCGCGGTTTTTATTACGACGAAAAACTGTTTGGACTTCCACGGAGGCAGGAGTCGTCTGAACGTTACGCGCGTAAAACGACGCTTTGACTGGTGCCGACGGTGCGTTCGTCCCTCTGCGACTTTTGTCGTCGTCTGGCGTTGATGGAAATTCACGTCGACAGCCTCTCTTCGCTAGGCTTTCAATACAGTGGCTAACGAAAGTATTCGAACGCTTACATCTACGAATTTTAGCATATCAATTACAGAATTTGGGATTGTAGGATTCGGTATGGTCGAGGGTGGCGAATAAATTAGACGCGTGAGAAATACTAAATAGGAAGAAGTATAAGAAGACTGACGCAACACATTCGCACGCACGATAGTTACATAAACGCGACACGAGATCTCGCGAAGCCGGCCAAACAACGTCGAACACATCGATAGATTATTCGTTCGACCGATGCGTCCACCGATCGAAACACGATCTCGTGACAAGAATGTATGTAAAGTGCCGGTACGTTTAGTGTTAACGTAGCAAATAAATTACTACCGGGAATTTCTACTAATCGAACGGAACCACTTGCGACAAAGGGTCGGTTCTAAGCAACGTCCAGTGTCCAGTCCGCGAAATTAGGGATATAGCAAAATTGCCCGTGAGTCCGGCGCCCGTTGGGCGGTCAGTTTCAGCCCGGATTTCTCTGGTGAATGGTAACAGGCCGAACGGCCATTCCTCCTTTCGTTTTCTTTTCCCCCGGTAACGCTTGTTGAAAACGTTACAATTCGCGGGGCGGCTTTTTCGACGAATGCGCGTGTACAGGCGCAGCTGCGTTACTTAATTGACAAAAAGCCAACGCCACGGGAATCACCTTGTACATTTTCCCTCCCTCCGCTCGTAATTTGATCAAGAACCCCGTTGACGCGCGACACTGTTGACATTTGGTTATTTTGACGTCAAGCTGAGATCCGTCGATTCGCGTGAGGCTCACAGGGCCACACACCTAACCCTTCCACTTCTGGGGCCCTTCGAGACCGCCCGTGGATCGCTGCTGCTCGGACCGACGGGGAGAATTGCGATAGAATGCCGACGAATTAACGAACCGCGTTTCGAAACAATCTTCCGCGCGGAGCGATTCGACTCGTCACGCCTGTCGTCGCATGGGAAATTGTCGTTCGTTGTTTCTGTTTGCCATTCGATAGGAACCGTGCCCAACCGTGCCCAACCGTGCGTGCTTCTAGATATACAGTAGAATTCCCGTTATAGGAACGAAGTTTTCGTCAACGTCCGAATCGGTGACCTAGAAAACACCCTATGTATCTTGATTTTAGTTTCCACGTGAAAGGGTAAAATTTGAAATGTCGAAATGGAAGAAAGGCCGTAGAGGTGGTTAAATAAAGATTCCGTTCGATCTCGAATATCAGAATTTCTTGTATCCTCCCGCGCCGAAAATTTAACCTCGGGACGGACCAGGCGCGAAATTTAGCACCTAGGAGACAGTTACGATGCGCATAGAAGATTCCAAGACGCGTTTCGCTAAACCGCTAATTTCACAGTCGTTTAAGCGACGATAACTCATCGAGATTTACTGCGCCGAGCGCCGCAGCAGATTTGACATCATATTCCATTAGACTCGAAGCACCGACCGACGGAGCTCGCGATTTTACGAGCCCCTCGGCTCTCGCGAATGAAACTGTTTTCGTTACTGTCCACGTTATTTATTTATTAATTTTTTATTTATTTATTTATTTATTTTTTTTTGATCGTGCATAAACTAAACTCTGTTAGGGGGGAATTTTATATTAAATTATTAATGCAACTGAAGGATTTATTCTTCGATACAGAATCAATCTTTATTCGCGTTTTAAGTATCGATACTTGTTCAACTGTGTTTGTTACATTATTTGTACTTGGTTAATGATCTAAACTTTTGTACTGGGTCCGAACAGCAAATGGCAAATGGAAACTTAAAATGTACATCTTGATACACATCTGTGCGAAATATGGGTTCAATTTACCCTTTAGTTTGTCAGATATGATCACATGAATTTTGTGATTTTTCGTAAAATTTGAAAGGAAGCTTATGGCAGCCGACAGAAAAATACTAAAAGTTGAACGGATATGGCTATACGTTTTCAATTATTCAATTGTATTTCAAACATTCAGGTTTTGAAGGTTACGAGACGATCGGAACTGTGGTCATTTTTGACCAAACAATCTCAAAGACACTTTCTTCGATTAAACGCAAAAATATTTTACGTGGGACTGAATCGAACAACGCACGAAACAATTGCGTGCAATTCGTATATTACATACAAGAATTGTAATACCAAAGTTCAGTGTCAAATAACTCGTGCTGCGAGTTGAAGGAAACGTTTGTTTGCAAGAATTTCGTTGTTTCGAAAATTAGAGGAAGGTCGAATAGGAGCACCTGGTAAAGAAAATAAAAGAAATCGGACAGCGGAAACGATGATCCAGTTATTCGCGGCGAATCGACGTCTCCCCTCGAGCCGTCCGTTTCCAAATGATACAAAAGTCGCATAGTTCTCCTCTTTGATGGGCGCAATGGAAGCGGAACCGACATTTGCATCGGCGTGGAATCGCGCCGCTGGGCCTTTCCATCAAAATTCACCACGAGAAAGCAGGGCAAAACAGGTCCGGAACGTCCGCCTTATTTTACTTTCCAAAAATGCGCAAAGCATCGAGCAGATCCGTCAGAGCTGTCGTTGAAGGAACCGACAGCGGCACAATAAGGCCATTCGTATCCTCTTGCGCATGCGAATTACACGGATCAAGGACCATCAATGACCATCGATCATATTTGTGCACGGACACGTTGACGCGTTTTTGAAAAAAAATCCGTTCCATCGACTCCTGTCGGGCTTGAAGTGTTTGAATTCGAAGCGGTGTGCTCGATAAACATATTTCAACTGTTTCTATTAATCTTCTAACAAACGAGACACCGAAGCGATTCTAGAGATATATTAAAAGATATATATATTTACAAACGAGTAAAATTCTTTGTTCAGAGGACTGGACAAGGATTGGTTCATCTTAGATTCGTGTGCCTATACCGTGCCCTTTTGAAAATGTTTAGACTTCCATCTATGAATATCGTCCAATGAAGTCTCCAAGTTCCTTTCAAAAGATATACTTATAAATGAGTAAAATTCTCTTCCTATCGATCTAATTTTTTTACTAAAAACATCTGCAAACGCGAACCCGTCTTGAACTCCAGTGGCTTTGCTGTGGCCCCTTAAAAGTTCGTCGGCTCAAAGACTACGTTTCGGAGATTAAAGTTCCGCTGTCTGGGAAGACGTTCTTTAGCAACCACGGCCAAGTCCGGTGCAACAGAAATTCACGATCGAAGCAAGGATGGGTAATAAATACAGTGAAAAGCCCGTCGAGTCGTCGATTTTTCTTTCACCTTGTCGGCCAGTGTCCGGCTTGAAAAGTCGATTGCGAGGTACCTGTTCTTCCGCAGGGGGGCGAAGAATCGCGTTCTGGGAGCGAGAGACTGTCGTTTTATTTACCATTCAGCTTCTGGGCCTAAGGAGTAATCGAATAAGAGCATCGTCTCGAGAAAGGTGGACGAATGAAAGGCGACGAGCTGCGAGCAATGGCGTGACGGGAAGTCGTTTCGTCAATGGCCACCGTGTATAGGCGTCCTCGACAATGCGATCCAAGGGAGAAACCCCCTTGATCTGGCCCGTACGAACGTTCTCGAGGTGTAAATGGCACGAAATGGCATTAAAGGGACTCTCTACCTGCTGGACACTTTTCAGCCAGAGCCATCTACGCCGCGCTCTGTCTCTCACCTCTCGTTTCTTTTTTCCCGCTCTGTAAGATTGAAACGTAACGATGACGCATCGTGGCCCCCATTCACGGGGACAAGGGTAGCCAGGGGCCGCGTTGGCGCCCCTTCCAGGAACTTCTTCCTTTCCTTTTGCTCCTTCTCGCTTTCCTGTCCATTCATGCTCGCCGTGGTCATTCTTCGCGATCTCCTTTTCCTTTTCTCGGATCCTTTCGTCGACGATAGACGCGACTGGCTGCTGAATCGAGAACCGAACGGCTTCGTCGTAAAACGGGAGCTTCTCGTGTGAGAAACGGTCCACAAGGATTTCGGCAGACCTGTCCCACAGGCAAGAATGTTTGTAATCGACGGAAATTACGGGCTCGTCGTCCCGAAATGAAAGGACAACAAATTGGCGCGAAACGACCAAGGGAAGTTCGTCATAATGCTCGTAACTTCCGAGCCGGTGGATTCCTCGCCTCAAAACTACCATTTTCGGCCGAAATCTACAGGATCATGTAAAGGAACACTTAAAAATTGTAGGTCCGCCAAAGTAAAGTTTCTTTAACTCAAAGTATGAGTTATTTAATACAACTCCCAATTAAACGCTCGATCTTCCATTTTCCATAATTGGAATTGTCGTCGAAGCCAAAGCTAAGCCAAGGTAGAGAGTCCGTCGTTCCGCGCGATATTACGAATCAATTCCCGGCCATAACCGTGAAAACACATCCGTTTGGCATAGATCAAGAGGATCCTGTCGGCAAACAGGATAGCGTTACAGATTCCTTAAAAGAGATCGTAGCTTCGGGTAGCTGAATGCCAGCAAAGAGGGCCGTAGGCGAAAACAGAATGGCTCGAATTGGAGCTGGGGAATCAGAGGATTATCCGGGCTGAATGCATCCTCCGTGGTTTCCTTTCTCGTCCTTCCTGCTACGAGCGCGTATCCGCCTTCGAAATTCAGAGGATCAAAGGTGAACGGCCCAAAGAGGACGCTAATCCGACGGGTACATGCGCTTGGGCATTTCGCGCGTGTGTTTCGTGTGTGTGTGTGTGTGTGTGTGGGTGTGTGGGTGTGTACCTTGCCCTGTCGAGGCATACGTGACGGCGTTATGAGATCTCGATCGCGTGGGAGGGTCCTGTTTACACCTAGGTAACGCAACGTCGATTCAGAAGCTCTATAAGTCGTGAAATTGACCCCCATTAGCCGTTGATCTCTCAACAATTTTTGGACTTTCGACTGTAAATAGTTTTTAACGAACGAAATTACTCGTAAGAGATATTTTATTCGAGAATACTCTCTAAAATATCTTGGCGTGCTTGGATTTGGACTTGGACCGAGGACTAAACTGGAGAAAACGTACGGCAAAAAAGAAGACAACTCGGTATACAACTCAGGAAAATGTACACTGGTTATTTAAGGCCCGGAATAATATACAGGGTTTTTCCTAATTTTCCGGCAAGATTGTAGAGACTACATTTAAATACGCTGGCAAGCGATCTTCTAGATGGACAATCCGATACACGCAGACCGAAAAGATTCAAGTCATTAGACAATAGCAATAGAATCTAACAATAAGATATGTTGGTGATTGTGACAAAAACTTAGGAATTACGAGTTATACAAAGAAGATATGAACGAATGGGTGAAATCTCTACATGTTCAATCTTTCCAAACACGAAAATATTGATCATTACTATTTGGTTTTCGTAATAGATTGCAATAAATACGAGATAGTTGAAAGAAAAGAATACTCTTGGTCACTACGAGTTGCGAGGGCAGAATTCTACGTTCCCCGGTAACATAGAACACGTTCCTCTTGTGCGGTGGAGTCCACTCGATGGCACCCCTGTAGGTCGCCCCATGCATAAAAGTTTATACGCGAGGAATGCTTGAACTCTAGCTTGTTATGGGTAGGGCTGGAACTACTTCTCAAATTACATTTATTTATCTCGATAGCGAGCGGAATTAACCTGTACCAAGTACTTCCATAGTAACCTATGGTCCTCTTCAGAGGGTGAAAGTTTCTGGGAGGTGCGCGTTCCGGGCACGATAAAATCGTCGCTTTCCAAAACTCGATTCTCTGATCACACCGAACCCATCGCGCGCAACAAAATTTCTTAACCATCGCCGAAAGACCTCTCCGGCCATCTGTCCAGGATAGCATAGTTTCCGAATAACGCTCGAGAAGGAATCCGTAGAGACCTATCCGAAGGAAGCATAACTGTTCCTCGTCACTGTTTTAGATTCGCTGTTGAGCCCCGGTGGCATTCGGAGTCACGGGCCAACGGGCGTCAAAGCGTGTTAACGTCGAATAAATCAAAATAAAAGGGGGGGACAACTGGATGCCCCGCCGAGCCGTCGGCCCGGAAAGATCAGGGGTGCCCTTTCACGAATCGAAAGAGTTACCTGCTCAACGTCCCGGCCAGGTTTCCTCCAGCGCGCGCAGCGCACGCTCGCGGGGATCCATGGTCCGTGGGCATCGACCAGTGAAATTTTTATTAATGCTCGTGAACGGTCTCGCGCCTCTTTTGCTTCTCCGCTCCGCGGAGGGCGAGATACGTCAAACGTCGTTAGAGCAGTTACAGAGATCGTTTAGAGCAACGAAACGACACGCTTAGTCGGTTAGGTTATCAGCTATTCGGAGGGTGTTCTGGTTTAGGCGGCCGAAAGATGCTCATCTGGAGTTTCTTTTGTAAAACTGGAAAGGAATCGTACGTGAGCCGCAGCGTCGGCAGTTTTTAGCGACGATCAGGCAGGCCGAACGCACACGGGCGCAACCGATTTGAAATTAGTGTCGCAAACCGTTTGCGCTTTTTGGTTCACCTACTCCACTATCTTCGTTTTACCTACTCCACTATCTTTGTTTTACCTAGATCCACGGTCGCGTGCAACCACATAGTTTCAGAGTGGTTTGAAACTGATCAGTTGCTGCGCTCGTGTGCGATCGGTCTTAAACGACGCGTGGAATCGTTTGGGATTTTTCGAGAAACGCGTATAAGCGGGAAAAATTAACCGTAGTTGGATGCACCAGTGAACGGTAGTAGCAGGAAAGAATCGTAACGAGACATCGATCTTCGTGAATCGAACCTAGGGACGTGACGTGGTTTCGTAAAAAGAGCGCGTCGCATTTTTGCCGATAAAGATGGAAATTCGCGTGGCACCCTTGGCCACGGTAGCAGAAGGGGTAACACATGTCGATGCGACAGTTAAGATACGAGGAATGATGGGGTTGGATTCGTCCGACTTTTACCCCAAAAGCGCGATTCGGTGTCGCCCGGGGGTCGTAAATCAAGGGGCGTGAAATCAATTACCACTTATCGCTCGCTGTGACTCGGGGGAAAAAGGCTGAACCTGTCGCCTATTTCCGGGGTTACGAATTTTTTTTCTCTGCTATTTGTTACAAAAAAAAAAGAATATTGGAGAAAATTAAGTCGTACGTTGCTTACGAAATGCTTCTGTCCCTCGCCGTCACGGATTGGAAGAGAATTTCATTATAGGACAATCTGCTCCGAATGTCGCTGTAACTCTTAACATTTCACGTTCTGGCAGCCTACATACGGGCTTTTCGATTCTAGGATTTAGTTGCAGGAATTAAGTATCCGCGTCGTTAGCCGTTTATTTGCAATGCTCGATTTAACGAATATACTTTATGTTAACGTTAATCGGAATGAATGTATTCAGGAGTATCCAGGAGTTTCATTTAATCTTTTAAAATATAAATTATTTTCTAATTAGAAAATATCCACGCATTTATCTCGATGTTCTCTCGTACGAAAGTATCGAACAAACGAATGGATTAATGTTTACGTAAAATTATTCTTTGGTATACAGGGTGTGGCGAAAGGGTGATACTACATATGCAAATAAATCGAAAACAAGGAATAACGTTTTTTCGTTTGATGCTTCGTTTTCGAGAAAATCGAGTGCGAACATTCAGAAATCATTCGTAAACTGGTCTGAAATAAAGATGGAAATATTTCTCAACCGAAAAGCGAAAAAACGAATCGATCCGAGTAATGGAGTCAGTTCGACCGAAAGAAACCGACGGATCATCGAAGATGGATCGCTCGCAGTGATTACGTCACGTTCAAAGGGATCCGACAACGGCGACGTCCTTCGTGAAACGATCGTCTCGAAAATGTCGAGAGCCTACCCTAAACAAGAAATTTCGTCGATTCTATCTTTCGTGGAACTCGATGGATACTTTCTTCTTCTTTCTTTTTTCTCTTCCGGGGACTCGAGCCCGAACGGATCTCGGTTCTGGCAAAAAGAAAAGGAACAGAGGAAGGAAGCCAAGCGTGGCGTCTCGGAATAATGGACGATCGATTTCTACTGATTTCTTGCACCGTAAAACACGAGTCTTCTCGCTGTTCTCCGTCGGCCATCGAGCTGCGAGCACAAAGAATGCCGAATCGAACGATCCTTTCGGTTTTCTGAAAATCACGCGATTTCTCGTACGGTGCGATTGTTTTATTGCGCGTTTCATCGCGTATTTTGGTACACGGAAAATGAGCGCAGAATTCTAGGAAATTCCTACGAATGTCGGGAAACAAGAGAAACAATATCGGTGAATTCCATGTTCAGGATTTTCTCCGACTCTGTCTACGTCTGAAAATCTAGCGCTAATTAACACGCCCGAGTAAACTGTAAACACGCTAATAGGAAGTTTGAGATGGATGCGTATATTTACGTCAAATAAATTACACGGTTCCACTTCCTGTACCACAGTCCATTATTACCCGCTCCGGTGACCGAGGACGTGTTTACCTTTCCCATGTAGGGAATAATCCACGATTTCGGCCGACTTGTCGCACGTATCGCGCCTTCGCATTATTCCGAAACGGGCAAATAACCGAGAGACCCGCTCGGAATCGGCTTAAGCGTCGCCCGTTCGCTGACGTATTGACGTTTCGACGTGTGAAAGGGGTGAGTTCAGACCTAATATATTTTCGAAACGCCTTCGAAGTTGCCTGCCCGTCGTTGTCGGAATTGGACGCTGTAACAAAGCGTGCAGAATTCGAACGACTAAAAGGTTAATGTGACCAGAGGGTTAACGTGACGAGTATGAGACGACGACTGATTCGGTTTCGATGTTTGTTGGGTTAATATTAACGAAAGCATCTCGTGATCTTAACGCAAGGAGTGATCGATACTCGACAGGATTGCGAGATTAATGGTCGCATAGGGTAAAAAGAGGATTCGAGAGGGAGTGGTGGATAGAATTTCGCGAGAAAAGCGTCGAGGGTGGCGACGATCGATACAGGTTCGCAGTTTCAACTCCTTTTTCGTCTCCTCCCTGGTGTCCATGGTAACGTAGCAATGGCCGACGCCAGACGTCGCGGCGCCTGCGTCCGCGTTTGTTATAATTGAATTTTCCCCGATAAAGCGCGCTCGATGAATTCAGGGCTCGACCCACCAGCAAAAACAGGGACGCCTACTCATCCTCCGTCGTCTGCGACGCATCCTAACGAGGGTCCTGAAATCCTTTAAATTCTATCTGGTACTCCCTCTCCGATCTCATCCCTTCGGTATCGCCGAACGTAATCCAGCAAGTGCAGGTCGAAAACGTTCTCTATAAACACAGTAGAGCCTGACGGTAGAGCAATCGTTTCATCTTATATACAATTTCGATTCATTCAAACGGAAAATAACAAAATTGATCGTTTTCGTTTTTTCAATATTTTCATTTCTTCGCTGCCAAATCACGTAACGTTTTCAACAAGTGTCGTAACAATGACTGATTCAGTCAGTTTTTCACAAACGACTAATAGATAATATTTAGATCACTGTATATAATAACTTTAATAATAACTTGATATTTAAATTGTCACAAATCCAAGATCAGATATTTTTGTACGATTATCCTGACGTGACAAGTGTGAGAGCAAGACGGTAGCGTTTTCAGTTTTTATGAGGAATTTTCGTACACTATCAGTTTTACTTCTCACGAAAACACCATTCGAGCCTGAAGTAGGATGCCTTCGAAGCCTGCAAAGTTTATAATAATGTCGTTAAACCTGGTGGAAAGAATCGTTTCGTTCGTTTAAATTCTTCTATCGTTGTATTTTATTTGAAGTAATCTGCGCTCAGAGAAGCAATCGCAGAGAAATTCAAGACCCGCTCGAGACCAGTTTTGTTCGGGTCCGAAGAAAGGCGAGCACCTCCGTCAACGCCTCTCTCGTCGGGTAACGTACACAGGCGTGTAGGTATACGACTCAATTCAACTCGAGTCATTTTACACGGCTCGAAATAAATCCCTATTCCACGGGCATTCGGTCGAAAACGACACCGAGAAAACAGCCGAACAGAGACAGAGGCATAGCCGGTGGCGTGGATCGGAGAGAGACGGTTCCTATAATCCGACCTCTGTTTGCACATGTTTTACATCGACGCCCCGTCTGTTTGCAGACAGTAAATTATGTCGCACAATAACGGGGGCACCCCTTTCGTCGTTCCCGCTCGCGGATTATAAAACGGGAAAAAGGGAAAAAGCATCCTCGTTGCTCTTTTATCGACGCGAACGTTTCGTCGCGATTCTCCAGTTTCCCTTCCTCGTTTCCTTTGCCAGGCGATACGTGCCTCTTGCACGACGCAACATTGCGTTTTCTTGGTAAAATCGAATAAGTGAAGTTCGTCGTATTACGTGATAATTAAGTTCGTCATATTAGAACATTTGTAAGAAATTTTTCATTAAAAAAAAAAAAAAAATATTATAATCGCAACTCCCAGCGAACGGCTACTTATTTTCGTCCGCAGCGAATGTGTTAAACACGTTGAAACGACAAATTATAACGACTGATCCAACTAATTACAATTTAACTCGTTCTTCAATCTTACCAAAGTATGGCCAACTCCGACGCGTAACTGTTTGACGATAAAATAACAATTGAAAGTATCGTTCTAGAACCAAATACGTTAGCTTTAAAAAATAGTCGTGATAGCTCCGGAAGAACAACTGAAAACGAATGGGATGCGGTCGCAGGGCTGCCAACGCACGTTTCTGAAATCGTTCGACCGTTCTCCGAGAGGCAGCGTCGAGATCGAAGAATAGCGACGTTCCACGATGCACGGGGTACGTCGTATAATGTTTTGCGTCGCAGAAATAAAAAAAAAAAAAAAGGCCGAGACGTCACGATCGTGCGGTCGGTATTCTGCGGTCATCGTTGCGATATTCGCCGCGCGGAGAGACCGCAAAGACAATCGAGACGACTCTCGGACGTTCATCCGAACTTTTACCGCCGCGGAACGTGCACCGTTAACTTCTTCGCGAACACCGTAATTTTCTGCCGGGTGGAAGCGTCTGGGATATTACCATATCGCTTCCATTTTGCAGAATTTCATCGAAATCGACCCTTGATGTTTCGCAAATAGCTTCCACAAAGTGACCTGCCAGTTTCACACAAACGCTTCACACGGTGGGTTCATTTCGCGTTAAAAACGTTAGAACTTTGAAACGAAGCGAGGCGATTCAAACATGTCCGTGGAGTTTGCGATCGAATGCTCCTGAAATAAAGGCAGAATGCACCAAACAAAAGTCCGAAAATGTTCCGACCTGAAAAATGGGCGAAAAGTCACGTATCCTTAGAAGAAGAATCCCCAACGATGAAGTCGTTGAAAGAGTCAAGATGACGGAGATCACGACTCGAGAAGTAAAACGAACACCATCCGCACCCTTCGTGAAAACGAAAATCGGGAAAAAGCGAAGAGGGGGAGGAACCCCCCGTTAACGGTTTTTTTTGTTCAGAACGTCGCAGAAAGCGCGGAGACAGAGCATAATAGAGACGTCGCGCCAGTTTAACGTACGTGACGTGTAATTAAACGCAGTAGCGCCGATTCGTAGAGTCGCGTGGACCGTCAGGGGATCCCCCGTGATGCTGGCAATTACGGAGGGCTTAGCGTGGAGCTGAGGCTACGCGACGGTGCTCAAAGGTCGGCCCGTTCACAGAGGAGACCGTGCCCCGTCCCCTGTCCACCCCCTGGTGCACTCAATGCCAACCGATTCACCCGGGGGCCACGTGTCCCGACGCTCCCGAAATATTCATATCCTGCCTCTGCTAGAGGACGGAGATCCGCACGGGACGATTCGTGAGCTTGTATAATGCGCCAAAGTTCAAGGATTGGGGAAAGTTCGTGGAACGGTCGTGGAACTTGTACATGAGATGCTATCGAAAGAATTGAGAGACTCGATCGAGACGTGATTGATTGGGTCTGGAATCGTGAAAGATCTGGTCACAGAGGTATCATAAATAGGCTCTACTTTATCCCTACCGAATCGTATTTCTTTACTTCGTGGAGACAAAGGCCAGTTACGACTTTTGAAATTGTTGAAAATTTAATGATTGGAAACACAAACTTTTCTTCTTTTGGAAGCTTGTTAGAGACGACTCTGTAAGATGATATAAGACCAAGATGGACGGCTAGATCTTAAAAACTTTGAAAAATTCAGTAAATAAATGGTTAACACTTTGAGGATTTTCGAGCAAGTGAGGTACGCTGTGCGTAGAAGACCGTCGCACGCGTTGGGTGCAATAACGTAACGAGGAAGCCGTGCGAAGTGTTTCACGCCGCTCCGTGACACTCAGCTTTCCTAGAACGCCTCATTGACTATGAGGTTTCTACTGTTGCACCGTCATGCTTACTCGTTGGTATCAGTTCATGGCCAGTCGACTGTGACCGACCACCCATCCGCTTTGTTGCACGAGCAACGCCGACTTGCAACATTTACTCCTATTAATAGATAGTAGCGTGACGTAATGTATCGGGTACATGCAACTAGACAAATAGTCGTAACTAGACCGCGGAAGTTTATGCACTTATGGCAGGTGTTAACATTAAAAAACCTATCACGACCAGTCAGGTCCGAGTACCAATGTTTCTAACTGTTTTTAAATAGAATCAAGCACCTTCGACGCGTTCTATACCGACACACCCACGATCGAATAGCCCATCGCGAATCCTCCCGTCGGTGGATCGGTTCGTAAATCCTCGTAACGCGATACGCTTCGCAGCTACCTGAGCCCTGAATTCGTCCGTTCGCTGGAAAGGGTCCGTCTGGATACGGGACAGGGTCTAGGAAACGTCAGACCAGCTTTTCGACTCCTGACTTTTGACTGACGTTCGTATTGGCCCGATCGAAAGGTTCGACGGGACAGTCGCGAGATTGGATGTTCCGGGGGTTTATCGCAGCCTGGTCCATCTGCTCGCCTCCTGGAACAGGGGGTCGAAGCTTCAATGGTTGTATCAGGGCGAGCCAAAAGTTTTTTACCGATTTTTCTTGCCTCCTTCCGTGTCTCTCTTCAACGAACGTTTCAAGTAAATAAAATAATTTAATTTTATGCATTTTTACGCAACCTTGTATATTTCTGTATATTTGCACTTGGTATAAATCAGTTGAAAATTAAATAAAAATTAATTCTGAAGCCGAGGTGTCGAAGAAAATACATCTGGATAGAATTGGTGTACTCTAAAAAAAGTTGCAAAAATAACTACTACCACAAATGTTGGGTTACATCGTTTCTGATTGCGTAGAAATCAAACGTTAGCCTCGTGGAAATTTTCACGATTATCAGTCTGGCTGTCAACGTGTTATAGATTCCATTTTCGAACAATTTTCTGTCGTAATTAGTCCACTCAGAAGGAGATTCTCTCCGCAACAAAAATTCAATTTTCAATACTTTCTGTCAACTAACTTCGCTCTCGAATTTCTTGCGATATCTTTGGCTCCCGATCGAGCCAATATCGTCTCTACCGACCATTGTCCGTTTCAGTCGTCGTCCATCGTGCTGCGTTCATAGTTTACGTCACTGTAGAGGATCCTGTAGAAGGCCACGTCGCGCACGGTCGCCTCTCCGTTTCGTCGGTGCTTCTAATGACCGGCTGTCAATACTCGCGTGGCTCCCTTACGGAATGAATGGAACGCTTTGGCAGCTCGTTTGCTTGGCGGGGGTGGAGAAGGTATTATGTTCCATTCGTTCCTCTCTGTTCCGCGCGTAGCAGCCCGTGAGGGTCAATATTGTGCGACCGATTGAGCGTATCCCCGTATTCCTTGTTTGCGTTTCACCCACGCAGGAACAGGTCCTAGGAAATTAGTGCCAATTAGATTCGTATGGCCACCAGTGCAAAGGATACGCAGCTCGCGAATGTTTGACCGACCCTCGTCTCTCTCCGACGGCTAACGAACGCTTTTCAGACGGCTTTCGAGAGGCTTCGCCTGTTTATCCTCGGAACGTGTTCGGTTCGTGCTTCGAGCCAGTTGTTCCGTGGATTTATTTAACGATGGATTTCAACAAAACTTCGTTCGATCGTTCTGCGATTAAATACGAATCGTATCAGCCTATTTCGATTTAAATTGGCCACGCCAATTTTACGAAAAACGATATCGAAATTTTATACAGATTTTCATGTGAATTCTTTTTAATTTAAATCAAGACGCAATGTATGCGTTTGCTGAAAATTTGATATGTTGTAGAAACCGGTATTACGAACTATTAAAAAAAGGAACGACAATTGTTGATCGCGCCGTTACCATGCCACCTCCATCCCGAAAGGTCCGCGGTCGATTCTGATTTGAATTGAGTGGAATATCTCAGGAACGTATGTCGTTTTCACACTGGCTGCGCAGATCGACGATTACGTTATCGCCGGGCAGGATCGTGAGCAGTCTAATAGGATCCCGATCGCGAGCTATCCATTACTCGTAATCCACTTTGCGCCGTGTTCTTTCTGATGCAGATGTTCCTTCGACGGAACAAGGGGCGGCCGTGACACCGCGTTATGCAAATCGTCCCGTTGCCTTTGAATTCGATTTCGATACGCGTCGGGGACGGCGATGTTTAAAGTCGCTTGCCGTCCTGAGATCCCTATCGCCAAAAGTAACGTTTCCATTGATTCCTTCATTGATCTCGGACGGGAAAGTTCCAATTACATAAATCCTCGTTACGCGAGCGAATCACTTTCTTCTTTTGAGTAGGTGACAAATGGTTGCTTTCGTATCGTGCGATTATAAATTTTTCAAGGACGAATGTAATGTTTACGATGAGAATTTCAAATGCGAATGATGACAATGGAGAATTCCATTCGATCCCACTGGAATTCTTTTCCATACGATGTAGTTTCATCCAATTTCGTTGCAATGGAATTCTTTTCCTTCCATTCGATTCCATTCAATTCCATTCGATTCAATTCCATTGGAATTCTTTTCCCTCCATGCAGTTTCGTTCAATTTCAATTAGAATTCTTTCGCATTTCGTACCATTCCATGCAATTTCGGTCAATTTAATTCCATTGGAAATCTTTCCCATTCCCTATCATTCCATTCGGTTCCAATGGAATCCCTTTTCATTCGATACAATTTTATTGGAATTCTTTTCCATCTCATTCTGTATAAACATTGTCCAAAGCACAATCACAGATCCGTTACATACTTCTATTCCAAATGTTCGACCAAACGAAAACTTCGCCTTCCGTTCATTTCCTCCAAAAAGAACGGAGCGAAAACTTCGTAACGGGTTAACGTTGTTTTCGTCGTTTTCCATTCGTTCCAGAATTTTCAATAGGGCTGGAAGAGCGGGGTGGAGAGCAGCCAGTAGTCGGAAATTAAAAAAGGTATCAACCACAGCGTCCCTCGACATCGATTCGACGATACGACGCTCGGTTACCTAGGCATCTTGGTAAAACGTACCTGCAGCGTGCACGCGTCGCACGTAACCATTGTCCCGTGACGTTGATTTGACGTAATTGGCACCAGGAAGGAGACGAACGGGGCAGAAATGATTGGGATAAGCCGGAATAAGCCAGGATGAGCCGTGCGTGAATTTCGTGCGAGGGTCCCGTGAACCTCGATGTAGCTTTCCTCGCTCTCGCGAGGGGGGCCACGATTGCGCCCGGATATCGTTTCATCCACCCCGTACCTCTCAATTGAAAAACGCGCAGCGCATGCTTCTTCACGTTTCTTCGGATACGATTCTTCGATTCTACTAAATTTAGTTTTTAACGCGTCGATCGCCACGTCACCCACGTATGGGCGACAGAACTTTTCACTAATTTTGAAAGAATCAAATACTAAATACTAGAAGAAATCTATGACCTCCAACCCCCCCCCCCCCCACACCCTCCCCCCAAAAAAAACAATCTTACTATCATTTTAATTTCACAATTACTCCAAAGAGAAAGAACCCAGAAAGAAATCTACGAAAATCCAAGCAAAATTAATTAATCGATAAAATTGCATCACTTCCCCCTCTGCCGTTCGGATAAACTACTTTCCATGTCTCTTCTGACAAAGAGTTACCATTGATCAATGGAAACGATCCTTTTATCTATTATTGCTCTCCAACGTTCGAACTGTTTATTTTCTGCCCACCTGCTTCCATTTCTCGTTTCCATTATCTGTTTCTTTTAGTCGCGAAGCGCTCCTGGTGAGCAAACTCGCGCGATTCATGTCGTTGACGCGCGCGGGAATCTTCTTTCTGCGGGAACCGAGCGAAGAACGAGCGGATCGCCGGCTAATACGAACGTCAAACACTTATAAACATCCCTTGGGCGACGGATCAAGGCCCTGTGGGAGCGGACACCTGAGCATGCGAGCCAGACAGAGCCACTAAACCCCGTTGGAACGGAGGGACGCTGGATCGCTATGCGCCCTGGAATCCACGAGATTCGTGAGTTAGCGCGTTCCGAGGGCGCGTTTGTCCCTCGGCTAGTTTTCATTATGCTAAATTCGCAAGTAAAGAATTTATTTACTGCCGATCGGATAACGGATTTTAGTCGTCGGCGAAACAACGTATCGCACTTTTACACGATACTATCGCACGATGGAGAGCAACGTTATTGCAATTTAATGCGAACCAGTGGAGTTGGATGCGGTCTAGAGAAATCTAGCGAGGATCGATGCAATTTTCTTGAGGTGCGATGTAATTTTAACAAATTTACTCCGCTTCGGCACAATTCAACGTAAGAATTCTAGGCAGTTTAACGAGATTTAGTGCGCTTTAATGGCATTCATTCTAGTGGGATGCAATTCAGCTCTGTGCAATTTAATGTAATTAAATCCAATCGAGTGTACTCTTTTTACACGCAATGCTGTGCAATTCAATATGGTCTAAAGCATTTCAACGAGACTTTCAGAGAGAAATAAAAATTTGATTTTGAAAACGACGTTTAATGCATCTGTAGACCAAAAAAAAAAACGAAATTGATATCTCCAAGGACCACAAGGAGGGAACCAATTAGCAGGAAAAACGTGCGTCGTGCGACCCGTTGTACCCCGAAGGGTGCACGATTTCACGGATCTTCGCCGACTCTGGCTCCCTTTCGTGCATCTGCAACCTGGGGAACAGCGTAAAATTTAAATAAATGTCCACCGAGCGAACTGCGCCGGATACGGTGTATTAGGTGACATGCTAATCGCGGCTCGGTGCAACATCGTAAATATGCGACCGAATAATCGGTTCCCCCTGCACCGTGCAAACCTGTCGCCGCTACTTTTCCTTGCCTCTTTCTCTTTCAATTCTTCCGCTGCGACGTTAGTTTTGTTCTACGTGATTCTAACGAAACCATACCTTTAAGTGTTGTAAGAAAAGGTAACGTCTCTCGTTTTACAATATTTTTCCACCTTTCCGGCATAGTCGCTATACAGTCACTATACAATTTCTGCATCTTCTTTTTTTTTTTTTTATTTTTTTTTTTTTTTTTTTTTTTTTTTATTACATATTGGAACTTATGGGACGACCTAATATACATATTGTATATACAGTCAGTGTAAAAAGTATTGGTACAACTAATTTAAAATAAATGGTTCCTGTTCGAATACTTATTACACTGGCTATATATGTATATGTTTGATTCATCCTGAACAAACAAAGTTGTCGAGTACGTTTTGCTGCAGAAAAATAATCGTGAAAATAGCCTCGAAACTGATCAAGATGGAAGAGCGTCACCTTAATTTGATTACGAGTTCTCAGAGAAGATTCAGCAGACTATTTATTAAATAGAAGATAGAAACGAACTGAAAAAGATAAAAGTATGCTTCAGTTTCCCATTCAAAGAGCGATTGGTCACAGCGAATCGGTATATTGGACGATTTTCTCTCTCGATGAACTCGCTGGAAGGAAGGAACGAATCGCGGAATGCAGAACAACGCTAGAGGGATCATCGTTTCACCCTTCCAGCGGTCGAATAGGTTCGATTTCGCGCCAAAGGGGTTCGAAGACGAACATTTTTCCGCCCCTTCCGCGGCACGGTTCTTCCACTCGACCGGGCAACCCTTTACGGCGCGGAATTCGAGCCATCCAGGTGACGTGCGCGCAGAAAATTGAGTAACCCAAGAGGACTTCACGAGCAATTTCACCGGGAGTCCGTGAAACATCGCCGACGCGAATCGTGTCTGCGGACATCGATCGCTGAACGTTGAAAAAAGAATGCTTTCTCACTCTGGAAAGCCTAGATGGGCAAAGCGATCACGTTTCGACAAATTTTCCATTGAATTTTTAACACGTGAGGTACTATTTACAAATTTAATTTGTTTCTCAAATCTCCTCCGTGAAATGTGGAGAATGAAGTAGTGGAATTTGTAGAGTTAACCAAAGAAGCCTAAGATTGCAACCTGAAAGATCGAAACATTCGATGCGCATTAGAATAATATAAAAGGGTACAGAACAATATAGAATTTTGATTTTTGCCATAAAGAAGTTCAAGTACCGTTACAGTAAATTGCATGCATTATAAGTGACGTTATTTAATATCCGACGTCCGAGTGCGAATGGTTAAAAAATGAGACGTTATCCAACGACAGAGCAGAAATTTGGAAGATCGCGAGCGAATTCGAAACGTATGCAAAGCTCATGGGTCGGTTGGTTAAACGGGGGTTTTGATAGGGAGTCGTGTAACGGGGTTAATAGTTTTCCTTTGGTTTCGCGTGTCGAGTGGTCGCACGTGCGGCTTTATCGTGATTTATGGTTTTTCCGCGGGCCTGCCGCGCCATTTCAATGCCCCACGTCTTGTTTTGCATTTAACGGGGGCGGGATTTAAATATACGCCAGGCGATTTAAATGCGCGAGCCTCCTTCGTTCTACGCACGGGGCGCGTTCGCAATTATTCTTTCGCAGGTGAACGGAACGAAACGCTAGGAGGGTGGACTTTTTTTTCCTGGGCCAATTGAACGCGTCGATTTTTCAAAAATTATCCCGGAATCTGAACGCTTCTCGCTGGATTTTTGATTATTTAACCGTTTAAACCTAACGTAACATACGCGATATTGCAAAGTCGGACATTTTTTTTATGGGAAATGTAAAATATCAGGCGCAGAAAATAATTCCGTGTCTTTGTATCGTTTATAACTCTAGTTTAAGTGGAAACACTTATATATATATATATTTTTTTTTTTAAGGTTACATCGACTACAAGGTTATTAAGTGATCGCGTCAATGTCTACAATTTAATTATAATTTATTTATCACTTTCTGTTTCGTTAATATATTTACTAATTTGAGAAATTCGTTTCTATTGCTAAGGATTAGTCTGCATACTATTTAAAAGTTGAAACTCTTATTCGATCGTGTTGTATTCCTTGACATTCTTCAGTTAAATGTTTAACTGTACGAGTAATATTCAAAAATGACGAATAAGTATAACCATTTAAGCCAGAGCTACGAACGATTGAATATAAAAGCATTAAGAATTAATATCTACCCCTAATATATATATATATACAAAAAAAAAGAGGGGGGGGGGAAAGTAAAATCGACATGTGACTTTGTTAATTATTTCTCTGTAGACCAACATATTGCAAGGCCGAGATCGAACGAGACTCGTTAGCGTAGCGCGCAGGCACCTGCTCGCGCAACATCATAATTTATGCGAGTAGCAGGGTAACGATCAGGTAATAAATAGCAGAAGAGGGCCATCCACTCCTCCCCTCTCTTTCTTTTCCGTTCTGTAGCCGTACCCATTCGTTTCCATCGACTTGGGGGAGTGAATTAATAAAACGACCCCCCGGCTGCTCCTCGTCGCACAGATGTGGCCCCTCCGCGAAGGGGGGTGTTTCTTTTATTTTTATTGCCAAGGGTTAATAGAATAGTTTGCATTCTCCGAACGTCGGAGTACAAACGTACATTACGTTCTCTACGTCTCCTCGATGGACGCGTTTCACGAACGGGATATATGGAATAAAGTTGATATAGCGACGCTTTGTTACGGCGGAATCGTTATTCCGTTCGTTGGAAAATTTTAATGCGCCAGCGAAAATTTGAATGCAATCAAAAGATCGATATAATCGACCGTTTCGATAGAAAAGGGAGGGAAAGAAACGGCTGGTTAGAGGAAAAACTAATTACGTCCACTTTAGCTAGATATCGTTCGAGCTAGTTAACGATTGTTTTTTAATAGAATGGCTACCGGCGTAACTTTCGTTTTACACCCGATTCTTAAACTGGATATATTAAACTTCAAAATACATATTTTTGGCGAATTTTTAAACCACTATTAATTAAAAAATAATTAACTATTAACTATATCAATGGCCCTCGGAGTTATGTAAACTGCAATCACAATTTTCCCGATTCTTTGATTTTTCGACATAACGAGTTTCTCCCATTTGATCGCGATTTTCCAGCGGCGTATGGACAAAGCTCTACCAGGAGTCTCAGGCCTAAGCTTTGATCCGTCTCAGGGTCAAATGAACCGCGTCACGACGCGCACGTGGCCGTATTCGCATGCTACGCGAAGGAGATCCCGTCGAGTTTTGTGTGCCAACAAGCTAAACGCGTTTCACGGATGACCGCCTCCGATCAATGCAGCCTCCACCGCCATCCACCGGCTCTATTCTGCGAGTGCGTGCACTCGCGCAAGAATTTGTTCCATCGTCCAAACAGAACGAATCGCACAGTTTCGACCTCTCGTTGTCAATAGCACGGGTATAAGTGTCGATTAGGATGTTGCATTAGAACTGCCAAAGTAGCAACGCTCCCCTCTAGCGACGACGCTCGTCTTTAGCTCTTTCGCTTTCGGTTAGAATTTCTTTGGGACTCCGAGTGTCGATAAAATAATTGTTAGCGAGGCAAAGGTGGCTTCATTCTCGAATCTCAGATTAGAGATTTCATTTTCAAAGTCGATCTAAGCTTACCATTCGTGGCAATAGAATGCTAAGAAAGCACCTCGAGTTCCTAGTAAAAAAAGTGCCTCGAGTGCAAAGGGTTAATACGAAACGAATCGTAACGAGGAGTACTGAACTCGAACCAACGTAAAACAAACGAGAAGCTCGATCCAATTTCAATGAAATCGTAAGCATCGCGGGGATAATTTTATCGAACGGTCGTGACGCGTTTGACTTCTAAACAATCGTTCCAGCGCGAACGTTAGGCTTCGAGCACGTTCCGTGTTTTACGAGGACCCACCGCGTAGATCGCGTTCGAAGCCACCATGCGGGCATATGCCACCATGCTCATTGTAACGAGATGGACACAGTCAAATGAGCAGCCCCTGATCTCGAGCACGCGCGACGATATCGACACGCTTGCTCGATCAAAGTTTCCTCGAGTAGCACTGGAATTATAATAATATTCGAATATTCCATGGGTTTTCGAATACGAATATTTTCATTCAATACCCAATTCTTTGTGAGAATAACATGGTTGTAGTTTTTGAAACACGTTGACACCTAGTAAATATCATTCGTATAGAAATTAGTGTAGCTTATAACGGTGTCAACGCAATCTGTCTCTGAAACTCAGATAAACAAAACTGCAGCAGTTGTTTGGGGAAATTTCTTAAGTGGTCAATAGTGCCTTCGCCTTAGTTCGGACAAGTCTCGCATCGTTTAGCAAGCCTCGGAAGCAAGTATCTCAGCTGAACAGGGGCCGATTCCCCCAGTCTCGAGGCTCGAACGAAGAAACGAGAAACTGAAGTCGTGGAGCAGATGCGTTTCTGTCAAAACACTCGGCTCGCCGTAGAAAATGAGACGAACGCGCGCTGTGTAGGGGGTTAGAGGAGACGGAAGGTGAGTGAGTCTCAGGTCGAGGATCGTGCCTTTGGGGTCGTTCTCGCGAGGACACGCTCTCGATCCTCTCGTTTCTTCGCGTCGCCGACGCCTCGTATTTAGGGAAGAAACGGCCCGTCTCCGCCCTTCCTCCTTTGTCGACGGAATTAGATTCCGGAATCATTGGTCGTAAATTCGAACGTGAAAAGGCCAACGAGAAGCGTCGCTTTTGGCCCAAAAGTTTTGGGGAATAGCGGTTGGTAAAGGTGGAGAAGTGGCGAAGAATCGATACGATTTTTGGATGTTTGGAAACGGAGCTGGTTGACAGGATTGCTAGACTCGAGACGAAAGTAGTGGAAGTTGTAAGGCAATCGCAAATATTTCAATTGTTACGATATTTCTGCGAAGCAAATAGTCTATATTTTGCATCGCAGCACAAACAGCAATTGATCGCAGTTTTGTTTGGATTGGAGAAAAATGGTAGTTGTTCTAGAGAGATCATAAACACGCGAAGCAAATTTATTCGGTCGACGTAAAGTCGAAGATGACCCCACGTTCTTGATAAACGAGTTCCAAGGGATTGGAAGTAACGCTATCGGAAAAGATACGTTTCACACGCTGAAAGGTAGTTATTTTCTTTGGCAGGTTAAATATATTGTTCTATTCTCACCATTTCCCTAAAGGGAGCTTATCGACCGACTCGCGCCTGACTTCCTGTGGTCTGTTGATAAACGATATCGTACCTCGTTACTGTTTACCGAAATCGCAGTCGGGTCTTTCATTAGGTTGTCGAAGGGCGACCACAGGAACTGCCTGCTTCCGCTAACGACCTCGGTGATCGTTTCGCTTTCGTTGCAAATAGTTACTATAAAATATTCCGTGAAAAAGAAACTCCTCGACGCCAAAAATAATTAATTATGCCAGGTCTTGAGAATCGTGTATTTTTATGGGATTCGGGTTAAAGTTGACTTCGTTATCGTACTAAATATGGAATTATTTTTGTAAAGTCCAGCGTAGATATAATTGGATCGTTCCTCAAGAATTTCATAATTGTACCAATTTAGAAATTATTATTCTAAAATTAAACTAAAAGCGTAGTTATTTATTTTATTGCGACCAGAAAGAAGATAACCAATGCTCGAGTATACAAGACTCACGATCGCAATGAAATATTTTCACGATCCCCGAGAGATATTTTCACAGGCTCGATGGCAAAGAAAGCTTCCAAACTTTATGAGTAAATCGCGGCAGAAAATTCGAAGAACCTACAGGAATTCCGGAACGGGGAATGTTGTCCCACACGGGGAGGGCTGGCAGATCTCGTGTATCGTTTTGTATTTGTTGAAAACAGACGTATTGTCCGCGGGGGGTGCAGAGAGGCGAGAAATGGTGCAGCCAGCAGGAAGGCCTGTAGGCACTCGTCGCATCTGCCTTCGATTCATTTTCAATCGTAATTGATGACTCCTGCCCCCGAGGCACCTTTTTTCGCTCGACTCTCGAGTGGCCAGGGTCCGGTCACCCTGAAAAGGTTAACAGCACCGTGTCGGGGACTTTTGCATAATGGAGGCGAAAGTCACGGGCCACGCCGATAAATTATCCCGAAGCCCATTAACGCGACTCCCATAGTCGCTTCTGCCTTTCGAGGATTTCGGAATAGTCTCGTTTCGTTGGGGAGGGACGCTCGAGTGGTGTCGAAGAACTGCTTTGTGGGGCTTGTTTGGATCCTCCGGTGGATGTTTTGAATTCACGCACAGTTCTATAGATGGGATATTAGCTGTTGACACCGTTCGGATGACTTAAGTAGAGGGCGAACTCTCGCTTAAATTATTTACAAAGTTTCTATTAGCCCTTTGCACTCGAAGCCTTTTTTTCTGGTATCTACTCGGGATGTTTCTTAGCATTCCATTGCCATGAATTCTAAGCTATCATCGAGAATAAGGTCACCTTTACCTCGCCGACAATCATTTTATCGACACTTCGAGTTCCGAAGAAATTAAACCTAAAGAAACCTAATGGTGACTGAGAGTCACCTCTCGACTGCAAAGGGTTAGCTACCGAATATAGTATTTTCTTTGCTGCTTCGAACTCTTTACGAACGCTGCTTTAAACTCTTGCTTCCAGTAACGACGTAAAAGCACTCGAATCTAATAATTTTCCATGATTTTACTAAAACGAAAAGAAATTAACCTGAATTCTATTTCTATAAAAATTGAAATTTAGCGCAACGAACGAAAGATCAATGGACGACTTTCCGTTGGTTTCGCGACGATCTTGAGGAATCGTCCGTGGGAAGTGACAAGGGTCCTTGTTCCCCTGGTATCGGTTCTCCTCGAGTAGGGCTTCTTATAAGAATTCCACGGCTCGCGTTATCGTCTTACAAAGAGTCAATGCCCATGTAATCACTCCTCTTGCGAGCTTTTTCGTAACTTTTACGTTAACGGAACGACATTAACGAACACTCGTCACATAAAATTCCAAGCTCGAATCATCGAAGAATTAATTATTAAAATCTGGTTAAGGATTTCAGTCCAGGTCTTTATTCCCTTCCAGGATGAGTCTTTTTTTATTACATTAGGTGTAGAAATTAATTGTGCCTTGAAAGATAAAAGATTCCCCATCGGTGTTTTATTTGAGTTTGATTTGTTCAACCATTGTTCGCATGAAAAACGATTTAGACGCGTTGAGGTCCACGTTGATTCGATATTGCAGAGCTTGAAACAATAAAAGGGAGATTTACAGAGAAGATTTCGGGACGATTTGATAGGATCTGTACCCCTGCATCGCAACGCACGAACGCCCGCAGCGCTATTCCAGAAAATAACCCCTAATAGGGATCCCCCGTTGCTCCGTAAATGCATGAAGCGTTTACACACGCGCGCACACGGGACGCGGTAGCATTTGATGATTTCTTCGATCGCTGAACGGCAGAGAGATCGCGATCGGACGCCACTTTCCTGGCTGTTATTACCTTTCGAAACGATTTCAGCGATCCGTGTGCTATGAATATTCTTCACCGATGCTAGGAGAGTTATTTAAACGAGAAAGTGAAATACAGTTTGAGTTTCGAATATAAATTTTCTATATTGAAGGAAGTAGATGTAGAATTCGTTGGTAAAAAGTGAGGTTTAAAGTTTAAATCAATTGACAATTTGAATATTATTCTTGACAAGAAATAAACAAAAGATAATATATATATATATATATAAAATAATCGTGAGATATAGTTCTGTAACTATACTCATTCACAATGAGTATCATCGTGTGAATTAATTACCAAAGATGAAATTTGTTGTTCTGATCATCGAGGAATTTTGATAAACAAGAACATCATTTCCCAATCAGTGCGTCGAAAAATGATTAAGTTAATTTATTAAACAAAAAAACTCGACGTATTTATTCTTCTATCATTTTTAACCGAACATGGCAACCAAGGAAATGTTACTTCCTGTCTACGTTTGTCTCTGGGATTTGTGACCGAAAGGACAATTTTATGGGATTCGGGTAACGATTGAAAAGGTGAGCGTAGTTCGACGGAAATTACATTTAATCGATAAACAGCTTTTTACAATCGGAGCGCGATCTCCGCGCTCGCTCGTCACTCGTGGGTATTTCCCAGAGTTATACGCACGCACACTGCTCGAAGCCGCGAGAAATTAACCTAAACGATCTTTACAAATATGTACAATGCAACGAAAAATACGATACATAATATTGCGTGACGAGTCGGTGTTGCTCGATGCGTACCAGATACTGGGACTGTTACGATATTTTAATGTGTATTTGAATACTTATTGGTTGTTCGTATGACGCGAACGAAGTTTCTGTATTAGGATATTGGAACATGTTTATTTGTATAATGAAACCTTTAAAATACAATTACTCGAATATTACTATTCGAATAATTGAGTTTACGAACGTCAGTATACGAATATTGAGTACTCGAGTGCCATTATTCGAACACACGAGTACTCGGAACAACACTTTTCAAATATTTCAACAGTCGAGTGTACAATTATTCTAATATCGACTTAAAATGAAAAAGTTTTTGCATATTTGCACCGAACACCCAAATAAACATATAAAAAGAAAGCGAACATATCTTTCATTTGTACACGATTTTCCTCGGATATACACTCAATCATTCAAATACAGAATACTTCGATAAAAAGTCCCAGAGCCTGTTCCTAAATAAAAAAAAATCGTTCGATGACGCTCTGGCGCGCGATCCCGGAATTCCGAGTGAGATCCAGTGAATCATTCCGATCGCTGGATCGTGACGCATCGATCAATCTTTCGCTTCGTTGGGAATTCCGGAGAGCCTTACGATCGCGTGCTTTGCCTTTCCATCCAGACGCATCTTATTCTCTTTGAAGAATTAAAGATTCACTTAAAATTACGATCTCGAAAGCTCGATGGCATCGTTGGAAAGGGAAATAGTTTACAACCGAAACAGATGAACCAATTTGTCGCGAAATTGAAACAATTACAGTATCATTCTTTACAGAAAACGTACGTGCGTCGTTCGATTTCTGATTCCACTGTGAAAGCATCGTACCTTCCCGTGCTTCGTTTATTACAAATTTATTCAAAGCCTCTACTTATTCAAAACTTGTATTTATTTGTGTCGCGATACTCGTGTATCGGAAATAATTTACGTCGCGCTCGTTTTTCAGTTAACTCCGTCTTTATTTCGCAGTAATCCCCGCTTTCGAGTCGCGATTTTTGCCTCGTACACAAGACTCGTCGTTGCGACATTCGTTGAGCTTTCGAATCAATATTGTTTCTTGAAACCAGGGACCACCGCAATTGCTACTACTTGGAGCGTTTCTATTCGCTAAATGATCCTGGTAACAGGCTAACGAGTGAATTGCTTAAATTTATTATACGATAGATGGATAAAGAAACTGAGAATTTTTCAATTATACACAAAGCAAGTATTACAGTTTAAATGATCAATGGCAACGTGATGAAATTCGCGCGCGCGCGCGCGCGCAATAGCACTCGAACGGGGGGCAGTATATAATAAATTTGTCATTGGAGTTGACCATTGGAAACACCAATAATGTTTATGTATATATATTTCCGAGCGACTTATTATGTAAGGGGAGAGTGAACCATGTGGATGGTGTTTTAAACGATGGTAGGCAAATTCAAGGTAACTTCGATCTACCCAAACTGAGTTAAGAGAATATAATTATATTAATGTAAGTAATAGACTGTGAACAGTGCCGAGTAATTTTCACTCGGTCCAAAATTACAAACACAAAAAACAAACGCCTAATAGAAATCGTAATTCCTTCCAGGTCTGATCTTTCTTCTTCTCTACAATATTTTTAACGAACGTTCCGATTGGCTGACCCGTATTTGCCAATTATTTGCTCTGAAATTCTACAAGTAATCCGTATTTTTTGACAAGTTTTCGAGAAACGCCGTTCACCATCCACATCGATCTCTAATTCTAAGTTGATATGTTATCGGAGACCGGGCTCGTTACTATTACGCGACACCATTCTTCAGTTTGAGGGATGGAAGCCTCGTCGCACCTTCGAGAAGAGATCAGAGGTTAAAACGTGTCGTTATCATGTCACCTACAGAAATATATGAGCTCAAATTTCTAGTGAAATTGCTTAGGATGCACTTCGAGACAACCGTGTCTCGCGCTAGAGAGCTCGAGAAATTTCCTCCGAGTGGGATTCGGGTCCATTGACCGGAATTGTTGACAAAGGGTATTTTACTATTGGCGAGGATGAAATAACAATTTATAGATAATATAGATAAATATTTAAAAACAGACAGAGTAGTAAAATGGAAACAGATATTTATGATTTATTTAAGGAGAGGTTATGTGGTCTTATCGGGTGACCTATTCAGTTAGAGGCCTGGCAGGCTAGAAAACAATTGATGATCGAAAATTTGAGAATCCCAAGATTCTTGCTGGTAAATAAAAACACGGAATAACCAAAGTCCTCGAGATACAACAAATTTGATGTTACTCAAGCAACCAAGGTAGCAAGAGCACGCGATTTAAACCTGAAACCGAGATGGATTCCCATTCGTCCAGGTACTATCTCTGAGTTAAGAGAATATAATTATATGAAGAACAACAAATGTTGCATATTTAATACTCGTAGAACACACTCGTAAGCAATTTCATCAATTCGTAAGTTCCGTTGCACGGCGCGACGAGGCACACGCAATCTTGGTATCCATTCCGAACCACAAATGGTGAGCTTTCTTTCGATCGAGTCATCCTACAGATTCGTTGCTGCGACGTGATACCGTTTGACTAACGATACATTCCTTATACCTAATAGTATAGTTAATGGAACAAATATGACGATCTACTTAATCGCGTAAGTGACTCGCAACACTTCCACGAAGTGAAGTGAAACGGTATCACTTTACGCGAGGCTGTAAACTCGCGTAAAATCGCTATATTTGTTCCCCTAACGATACATACTCTCTTCGTCCACCAGAGAAAAAGAGAAAACGAAACGCTTCGTTAAGGTTCTCCGTAACGTCGCGTATAAAAAAAAAAACAATTGCAGGGTTGTCTCCTCTCTGTCCGTTCGAACGGAGCGTCGCCGTTGATGGAATCCCCAAGGATTCGTAGGGAAGAATCCATAAACGCTGTCAAAACCTTACGCGACTAGCGTGCCTTATCATCGTTACAATTGTACATAGAAATTCGGCGTTGTTGCGACGATGCTCACTGCGACGTTCTCAAACTTCAAAGACAGTTCGACGGTGCAGTATACAGATTCCTTGTATACTTTGGAGAGTTCACCTCGGATCCAAACGTTTGAACCACCGATGTTAACCGTGTGACTTCGCGTTGCATCGATTCGATCGATCTTTCGGACGCATTGACCGCCTTTCGTCAGAAGATTGACAGGATCTAGCTGGATCAAGCTCTATGAGAGGGATTAACGCCATTCGGTCAATCTACCGGTCCTTGATCTTGTTCGAGGGACCTTTACGCGTATCTTCAATTGATTACAAAACTCTTCACGATGTGGGGACTCTCGGAGTGGGATCTCACGGTTTCAGAAGGACGTCTCCAACGTTGGGAGAGTGTCTTGCAAAGGACCATCGTTACCTTCGATTCGATACAGGTGAATAATAGCTTTGAAGGTAGGTACTCTTCGATCCGTTGACAAAATTCCGTTGCGTCGGTCGATAATTCCTCAGGTCTCGGGAGTACTAGATTTCTACTCCCTCACATTTTTAACACGGACACCCCTTGATTCACGCGTGGAACAGTTCTCACTTAGGATACCTCGATCCATACACGAGTCGAGTCATCTTGGACCGCGCAGCTTCCTAAAACGTCTCGGCTCGTGGTGTCGCCGACCTTTCCTCCACCAGCCTTCAAACTCACGAAAGTACTTCGTCTACTCGAAATCGTCAGACTCAAACGCAAGCCACCCTCCAGAACATTACAAACGCCCCTCTAGCATCGCACTTCCTGATCGCAGAGATCTCCTATCCCTCGAATCACATACCAAACGATCTGTACTTCTCGGGAACCAACGTCGCCGCGTATGTCGCGCGATTCTCACCTTCTGGCAGCTTCCAGGACACTGAAAGGCGATCAGGACGTGAGCCGGGATCGGAGAAAAGTCAAGAGGTCTTGCTGGCGAGCTTCTCGCTGCCTCAGTAAGCCCTCAGTCCGCCTTCCAACTCGGGATCCTGTCGGTGGGCGAGGTGAGGCTCGATTCCTCTGGTCGTTCCCGTGCCAGTTCCCGTCACGTGATGCCCGTGGTGCCCGTGGTGGTGATGGTGATGATGATGATGGTGATTCAGGTGCGGTGGCTGCGCGGCTACGTTTCTGTACGCCCTCTGTTTCTCGTCGAACTCGCGCACTCGCTGGCTGTAACGCTCCAGCTGATCGCGAAGCACAGCGTCCTCTTCAGCGGCCCGTTTCTCGTCGAACTCCAGGCAACCGACACCGTCCAGTCTCTCCAGGTCGATCCATCCGCGCCACAGCACGCACACTCCGTTCATTATCAGCTGGGACCTCAGGTGCACCTGGAATCAAAACGAAGGACTCTGGTGAGCACTTGGGGCTGCTCTGATTCGTAAGCTCTGATTCGTAAGCTCTGATTCGTAAGCTCTGATTCGTAAGCTCTGATTCGTAAGCTCTGATTCGTAAGCTCTGATTCGTAAGCTCTGATTCGTAAAACCGATCAGCATTTTTATTTTTTTAGATTAACAAACCGCACAAAATCGCACGCGCGATTCTCAATCCCTCCGCGTGGCAAAGAAACTCGAGAGCACTCGCTCGAGCAACACGCACCGAGGAGCATCGTAGTAATTGTCTAACTGACAAGAAACCGGTACACGCTTCCACTTTTCCGTTCGGATGTTCGGACACGATTCCTCACCCTCCCCCCGTCTCCGAGGATGATTGTACATCGTGGATGCGTCGTGGGAGGGGTCGATTAAGGCTCTCGTAATATTAAGACCTAACCCGCCTTCAAGTTTCAATCATGTTTTGGCCCCCTCTCCTACCTCGACCCCCATACCTCAACCGTTTCTTATTTCCAGAGAACGATTACGCAGATTGGACGGTACAAGCTTCGGGGAAAGATGAAATTGCGAGGTCGGCGATGATCCTCGAGGAGGATAATTCTTCTTTTTTTTTTTTTTTGCCAAGTTGCGAGAAATCTTTTTCAATTTTATCGTTACGAAAAGTCACGGTGCGACCGATTTGTTTTTGTGAGATTTTCTGGTGAATATTATTGCGATCGACGCTTGGAGTATTTTTCTGTTATTGTCGGAGATTTTGTTACATCGTATCCTGTATATTAGAGATATATGAATTTATCTATATCGAACGTATTATATATATAGCCTATATATTAGAGATTTATATAAATATGTTTGCAACTCGAGTGTAATTAAACTCGAACGTTCAGGGAAAATGTAACTAGTTCAGCACAAACATATGATGTTGCAGAATTTATTATTATCAATATGAAAGGAAGCATTTTGAAACATTTACAGTTTTCAATAAAGGATTTAGATGGTTCGAGGCCTGAAGGCAATATAATACTACAGAACTAGTTGTATCGAGCAAATTATGTGATTTAGCTGCCAAGAAATTCAGGCTTCATAATATTCGTTTAAAAGGGGAAAGATTGAACAATAACGTTACTACTTTATTTTATATTTCATATACGAAGTTCTCTACATTCAAATTGTGTCCACGTCATTTGATTTTGTCTCGGGTATTAAGCAAAATTAAATGCCAACCGCTTGTTCCGTTTCATCCCTTCCCTCACCCTCACCGCCAATCAGTTCACATAACGTACTCAGGTTCCACTGTATTCGTTTTAAATCGTTCGTGTACTTGCCGTTATCGCATCGAACGAAAGTCGGTCCCGATGTTGTAAAAAAATCATGCTCGACGGAGCGCGAACGACGGGCACGGAAATTTTCAGAGGACTAAACGACTAAACGGTCCTTGGTTTTACGACACGGGCTCGACGTTGACCAGAGAACAATTTACGCGAAGCAAGAAGGGACGGAAAGGGCCTTAACCGTCGGGTCCCGAAAAAGTCGAACGGGTAATTATCTCGGGTCAGCTCAACAGGGTTATTTTATTTCCTGGCGAATGGCCCCGTTTCCGGCCGCGTTGTAAAGTTACGGACCAGTCACAAAACTCGAGCTGTCCGTGGAAAATCTATCGAAGCTCTCCTTCCTCCCCAGCCATAGTTTCTTCGAAATCGTTGTTTCCTTCGTGGATCTCAAGAAGGAAAATCTATAATTTCATCCAGCATTTAATTGGCAAAATTGATGCCTCCGTGGCACGATTATACTCAATCGTACACCGCGAGGAAAGATTTATAACACGAGGTTCGATGAATCCAAACGGAATGAATTCTTTCTTTGTTAAAAATTAGGAACACGACGGTGTTGCGTAACATATAATTCCACGCAGGTTGGTCTCGTATCGGTAGCTTAAACAAAATCTGACCTGAGCGTACAACCGAAATTATTATTCAATTTTATTTGATTTTATTTTATTTTATCGACACTTTACGGTTGCAAAGCGTCGACGTTCAGCTGCTCAACACGTTGGCTGTCGGACTCAAACACGTCGAAATTTCTATGAAATTAAAATTTTGCCTCGAGATTGTTGAAGGTTAGATGATTTAAGATTTGTCGTAGAATTGAATTTTTTAACCCTGCCAAATTCTAGAATCCTATCCAAATTGATTTTCATTGTCGCCTCACACGTGTCAAATGTCAAACATTGAATCGTCGTCGAAATATACGTTGTGAAAGACTAATTTTCCGTGAAACGACGGGCACAAAAATTGTGGAACAGCGTAACAGAAACACGTGGAACGAGAAACCATCGTTACGAGCCTCGTCTCATTCTTTTCATTCCTTTTTTTTTTTTTTTTTTTTCATCGAAGCATACAGCTGGTTGTCGACACGAAGCGACAATGTAACTGCACAGCGTGCGACTCTTTGTAGAATCATAATCGACTCACGGGAGTCGACAGCGGGCGACTGCAAACTCTCCGTCGGCTACGATAATCGAATCGTTTGTCGCCTTTTATGAAAAGAAAGACTGTGGAGAGTAAAACCAGGGAGAAATCGGTAATGTTTACGGGCAATATTTTCATGAAATATTTATGAAAGAGTTGCGCGGATATGAAAATTCATGGATTTTTATAAATTCATAATGGATGCATGTTGTACAAGTACGAAGGATCGTGCATATTATAAATTCAAAACGAATGCACGAAAAATGTATAAAAGTCTGGAAATTCATGGATTTTGTACATATATCCATCAAAGGTAGAAGTTTAAAGGGAAGAAGTTGATGGAAGAGTTATACTTTGGCAATGTTGAGACTGTGTTTCGAATATTCAGGTCGTTAGTATATACGAAGTATACAAATAGTCGAGTATTTGAATGGTATTTGAATATCTGGTAATTCTTATATTATTCGATTACAAAAAAGTTCATCAAGACCCGATCCTACTCCAGATGGAGGCTTGCAATGAAACAGCGGACGACACGTGAATCGCATACGTCCTTCGAGAGCTGCGAATCCGACGGGTTTCCCCGTTACGTGTCACGCGGTGTGTTTCATGAATCCCAAGACGTGCAGCACTCGTTCGTATGTCAAAATCTGTTGTAGGTGGTACCTGACGTCAACCCGTTCTCATGGCAAACCTCCAACGCGAACGAATTCCACGAAATCACGTTATGCAAACAAATCTCCTTTTACGATTTCATTCTTTTGGCGTGCGCCTTTTCTGGCGCTCTCAACTTGGAAGTTTACATTGGGTTTACGTACAAGTACTTCGATACAAATAAGAAAAATACAGGATAATTTGCATGTCAAATGGGAACAAGTGATAATTAACGATGGTCATCGAGTAATAACATTTTTGAAAATAATTTTCGAATTGAGAAACCTAAGTTATTTACGAAACACCTCGATACGTTCTTGTACAATTTATTTAACTCCACAACTCGAGGATCTTTCATTTTTCCTTCGAGACTCCGGTTACTGCGTTTCCACTGTAGCCTAAAAAAAAAAAAAAAAGAAATCCTAAGCAAACGTGGACCAAAGAAAGACAAAAGGATCCCCTAAAGACACACGCTGCTGACCGTACGGGTGTCCTAACCGATCGTCCTTTCCGCCAGGACACAGTTGACGAATGTACGCCCAAAGGCATTGTTGCTCCTAGTGGACCAAACGCAAAAAGGCACGGCACCGCCCATCGAAAAACAAAAGAACCGTCGAAATAGCCGGTCGTTTGTCTCGTGACTGTTTTACAGGCCCTTTCCACCCTTTCGGGGATTTTTCACCCCTTTCGGTTCCTAACGGCGGGGTCGAGCGACGCGCTGCGCGCCTCTCCGCTGCTTTTTTTCTTCTTAACCCCTTCTATGCTACTGTAGTCACCCGTTAGAATCATTCGAAACAGAAATACTTCGCTTTTTAAAGTGGTTCGATCCTAAGGTACTCCAATATTAAACGGTTTCTATTCTGAGATGCTTCGATACTAATTCTAAAGTCTTCCACTTATAAAGTGTTTTGAAACAAAAATGATTTAATTTTAAACTGCTTCGATTCTAAGATACTCCGACACTACGATGCTTCATCTCTGAAATAGTTCAACGCCAAAAAATACATACCGATCTTAAACTGCTCTAATCTAAAAATGCATCGATCCTAAATTTCAGCAGCCATAAAGATGCTTGGTAAAACGCGTCGATCCTAAACACTTGAAACAGGCAGTAAGATAGAAAGAATGCCAACGAAAAACTGAACCGTATCGAAAGGGTTAATTCTGTCCGACTTCGGCACAGCGGACCTCTGCGACATGCAAATGCGGCTGCGAAAGGGTTGTATCGTCGTGAAAGAGACGCACGCGTTACAGTTTAAATATCGTCGACTATTATACAGGCGATAATGGGTCACGCCCCTGGCGAAGCAGTCGTAGAAAGGTGTGAAATGGATTCTGATAGCTTTTTCTGCCCAACCCCCTCGTGAGAACGAGTTAAACGATGCTACGAGCGTGACCGGGTGTCTCTTGGATTTTTAACGACGGTTTTGCCCTTCTTGTTTTTTCGCGTTTTTTCAGAGGGTCGCAATACTAGAGTCAGACGGTCTGACAGCAGTCCATTTGTATCGAGGTGCGCTGACGTCTTGGAGTCGCAGGGGATACAGAGCTTCGTATGTTTTACTCTTCTTGGTATTATTAACACTAAGGCCGATCGCACACGGGCGCAACCGATCAGTTTCGAACCACTCCGAAACTAGTTGCATGCTACCGTGGATCTAGGTGAAACAAAGATAGTAGGTAAACCAAAAAGCGCAAACGGTTCGCAACACCAATTTCAATCGCCGTCTTCAAATTCTTGTATACGGTTCTTATATACAATTTAGTTCTACGTAAAATATTTTTGTATTCAATCCATTCACTGGCGGGCAAAGGAGGACGTTAAAAAAAGTGCCAAATTTGTATCCCGCCTAAAATATTAATCAGGTATTATTCTATAGATTCTGCACTTCGAATAAATCTGTTCGCATTAAACGGAGCGAGCTCGAAATTCTTTTCTTACGGATTTGAAAGAATAATCGTATCGCGATGGAATGATAACAAAGTTCGTACCGATCGCGAGAGACGAGCATTCGTAACAAAGCTTTTGCTCGTGCTTGTTGGCTCGTGGAATTTTACGATTGGAAGGAGGAAAAAAGATTCCTGCCCGAGGAACCAGAGTAGTTCCTCGAACTTATATTTAGCCCACCGAAAGGACTACCGAGTATCCCACAGAGGTGTAAATCATCTTGACCTAAGTCAACGCGTTTCGATTTCGGCCAAGAAATTTATGCCTCGAAACGCTATAATACGCGATGCTCCTGTAGTATATTGCGTTCTCTCCCTCCTTGAGATGGAAGCAGGGAATTAAAGAAACATAAACGAGTGGACATTTAGATAAACGTGGCGTGATGTCAATTCAATTTATTTTACAATTGGAAAGTTTTCAGCATCGACAAGTCTAAAGTTGATCATTCGCAACTTTAACCTTCCGAAGTTGAACATTATTAATCTCAAGATTACCAATATTACGTTGCCAACTACGATATTACCAACATGATACTATCAACTCTAACAATGGTAAAACGTGTAACGCTTCCACAATCACCGACGCCGATATACCCAGCATATACCTTCTCAACTTCACCAAAACGAATCCCTCCTTTAATATCATTCATAATCGATTTCCATTCGCAGCATGCGTTCGTGAATCACTAGATCGGCGCGCAACTACACCTCGAGCCTGTCAGCAGCCGCGTTTCTAGATTTGTCTCGCGATCAGGGAACCGGAGTCCCGGCTAACGATTCATTATTTTCCTACTCGAGAAGAGAAGACGCACGAGGTGCGCTTTGGTTGTTTACACGACGACCCGCGGCCACCGTTTTGTTTTAATCGACAATGAGCAGAGGAGAGAAAGAGACGTAATAAAGAGCGAACGTACGGCAGCACGTGTCTGCTTGGCATTGTCTAACGTTCGTTCCCCGTAGAGAGGAAATAATTAAGGGAGAGATCTCGCGAGCGAGATAGAGCTCGATAAAGACCAGCTAAATGAAAGGGTGCTCGCTGCTCTCGTTTGGAATTCCCCGCTTTACGTCGATCTTATCGAGGATCCTTCCACGCTCGATTCTGCCGCCCCCCCTTTTTCAAAATCGGTGCGCGTTCCCCGTGACGCAACGTTTTTCCGCTTGCTGATTTCTTTTCGAACGATTTTTCAACTGATTGTTAAGTAAGTAGCGAAGCTACTTTTGCGACTAAATTCATCAAAAATTGTCGTAAATTATTGTCAAACTTATAAAATAATTAGATTCTAGCAAAAGACTCTCGGCTCATCCGTCGGTGGATCCCAAGAGGGACAGAGGAAGATTTATGAACCATCATGTACAGGGTGTCTGGAGGAGACTGCGGGCATCTGGCATCGACCTCTCAGGTCCTTTCACGGATTTGGAAAAGCGCTAATTGGTTCGAGTAGCTTCTAATGTCTCTATAACCTGTGGACTTTGTTGCTTCTACATAACTGAGAACAAATATGTAGTATTTCTAACCTCCAGTCCTAAGCTTCTTCAACGTGTAACCTCTAGCCTCTAATATATTCCTAACATTTAACCTCTGGTGTTTTTATAGTGCTTGTACGTCTCAAATACTCCTAACCTCTAATCTTGAATGCATTTGCCTTCTAGACTCTAGTGCCTCGGACACTCTAACATTTAGTACTTTTAGACTCTAACCTCTAATTTTTACACTGTATCTTTCTAATGTATCACAAGATCTCTCTAATGTCTCGCGAGTAGCGTTTCTAATATGTAGTGCTTCTACTTCTGAAACACCTGCAACCTTTAGCCTTTAGTGCCTCTATATTCTAGAGCCTGGAACCTAGACTCTAGTGCTTCTAGCATCTAATACTTCCAGCCACGCTATCTAGTTACACGCTTCGTGTTTATCGTATATAAAATATTTCAAGTAATTTCCAAGTAGTTTCCACATTTGAAGTATCGATAATAGCAAATGGAAACAAGGAATCTTATCGTGGGGAAAGCGTGCGCAAAATGTGAACGCGCGCAGTTTACAAAATGGCGGATTCGCGACGGACCTATCGATCGCGATGGTGACTGACGCCCTGGCCTCGCTCCTCCGTTGACGCTGGCGCACGAGAACATCTACCAATTTTACGAACGAACTGCATTCCCACTCGTATGAAAAAGGAAATGATTCAACACCAAAGGAGAACCTTTAGTTATCTGATAACACACTATCCAAGCTTAACGAATTGATTCGTCAGCTTTCTTTTTTTAATTTTAAAATGCTTCGGTTACGAAAACACTTCGAGGCAAAAGTCAATTCCAAAATACCTCAATCTTAAAATGCTTTAACCCTGAAATGCTTCAAAACCAATACATTTCGACCTCAAACTGTTTCATCCCTAAAATGATTCGGTGCCAAAGAGAAACCTTTAGTTTTTGAAGAAATGCTTCGAGTGTATGATCCTTTAACCCTGAAATTCTTCAAAACCAATACATTTCGACCTCAAACTGTTTTGAGACAAAACTGTTTCATCCCTAAAATGATTCGGTGCCAAAGAGAAACCTTTAGTTTTTGAAGAAATGCTTCCAGTGTATGATCCTTTAACCCTGAAATGCTTCAAGAACAATACACTTCGACCTGAAACTGTTTTTCACCCCTAAAATGATTCAGTACCAATGAAAAAGCTTCAGTTGTCTGCTAACGCAACATCCGAAAGTTTCACAAATTGATTCGTCAGCAAACCCCGGGATAAGTCAGGCTCCAATACCCCGTGGAGACGAGCGAAAAATTTAGGACCGGATGTCCCTCTCGTTCTGTCGAGAACGCTGACACGGTGACACCATTGTTCGAGAGGTAGAAACGGATACTAAATTGCTCGTGGGGGCGACGCACACGACCCGTCCCGTGACATACGACGCCAAGGACACGAAAACCAGACGTCCCGTTTCAACCTGGCCCCGTATAATGACCTCCCATTTGTCGACTAGCAATCCTCCAATTAGAAACGCCAGCCATTGTCGAGCGCGCGACGAAACGGGCGCCACTAGCGCACGTTTATCGAAAAGCAACTACGTACAAAGTGCTACGTGCACCGTTGAATTTTTGTTAGGTTTAGTGTTAACGCTAGTAAATCGACATTATTTATTAAAGCGTTACTTCAGTAACACAAATCCGGTAAAAAATCTCCGGAAGACCTAGCGTTGATAGATTAGTAATTCTTTTTAGACACTTACTCCAATCGAGCAAGTGTTTTGTGGGGCGGGGGTGTGTGTTCAAAGATTTATAAAATGCTCCTACCTTGCCACAGTCCTTCTCGAAATCGCAGTCGCTGGAGTCCACTGCGTAGTTTCCAGACGCGTTACCAAAAACGAGCTGAAGATTCGTACCCGTCGCCGTAAACGCGATCTCTGTGTGACCCTCTCGACAGCCATTTTGAAAGCGCACTCGACGTTCCTCCACCGGCCTGTCTCTGTAACCGGTGTATCTGACCTGTAAAACAACCGTTAAACAATCTTTTGATTATCCTCGATTAAATATCATTTCCAATTCAATTCTAATTCAACGTTTGGCAATTTATTTTTTTCACGCAGTAAGTCGGCCAACAATAATATTTGTTTAATTTCTTCGGAGCTCGAAGTGTCGATAAAACGATCGTCGACGAGGTAAAGGTGACCTGATTAAGCTTTAGCATTCGTGGGCAATAGAATACTAAGAGAGCATCTCGAGTTGCTAAGAGATACCAGAAAAAAAAGGCCACGAGTGCGAAGGGTTAAGAATTTGCAGCGATCAATGGAATCGGTAACGAAAATAAAATCAGCTGATTAATTCTCTTCAGCTCCAACGTAACCAAACGAAATCCTAGGAAACCGGGAGATTCCTATCGCGTGAGGAATTTCCTGAGTTCTAATTGAGTCATCTTCTACCACGCAATCTACGATACTTTCTTAACAGTTAATTGCTATCCTAACTCATAACCCAACCATGTAAACTTCGCAAGAAATTCAAGAAATAATAGCGTATAATCACTCCAAACTTTTATTTCATTTATTATCCATTTTTAGCTGTTACTTCGGTATTTTTATCTTTTATTTCATCCTGTATCATTTATTTCTATCTATTACTTCGTTAATTCTCGGAAACTCATGCAGACGTGGTCGACAATTAAGTGCGGACTAAAATAGACGTTGTGAAGTTCGTATGAATCACGAGAGGAAGAGCGTGTAGAGTGTCGAGTAGGTTTCTATTACGTAATTACAAAGTGGAACGAGATACCAATGAGGGTTACTGATAATCGAACAGTTAATAGTAATTTCAAATCTCGATTCTGGAGCACGCTTCAATCATTTTGTATACAAACATTGTATGAATGCAAACAGAGATTCTTCGGCGTGAACGTCAATGACACGGGACATCGTGAAACTATGAAGCATACGTGATATCGAAATAAAATTTTCGCCCAAAAATCATTGAAACGTATGTACTTTTCTAAAATTCACTGTCTTATTCGTTACATTCGTGGATTAGTTACTTCAGTTTTTATTATTGGAACACTCGTGGATTAAGTTAACAGTTTATTTAAAAAAAAAACAGACCATTTTTCGTTTCAATAAGGATGAAATTGTTTTAAATTTTGTTAAGAAAAAAATTGCTTTGAATTTTATTCAAAAGAAAACTGCCCTGAATTTTGCTCGATTTTACTTGATCGAACAAAATAAAAGTAAAAAAAAATGTTCTCACCTCGCTCTCGCGACAGAGTCGCCTGAAGAGTTCGTCGCTGCCAAACTTGTCCTTCTGATCGGGGACCACTTTCGGCACCTTGAAGATGAACCTGGGCCTCGGTTGTTCGTACAGGCCCACACCATCGAAGGGCAGCATGCTCACTCCCAGCCCTCCGGGCCCTCCGGTATGTTCACTCATCGTGTGCATCATCTCGATAACTTTGCTTGATCAACAATGTCCAAAAGATCCCTTGACAACGATAATCAACGAAATCTCCAGTCAAACGGAGACCAACCGATCGAGAATCCGAACAAAGAGCACTCGATAAACCGAATATCGAGTCGATTGCACGGATATCAACGTGTCACAAGCTATCGAAGCAGATCTGCTAAGGACTCGTTCGCGAATACCGCGCATTCGACTGCGCCCAACGGCGTCTCAGTGGAGACTGAAGGACGATCGCACGCGGACCACTCGAGCTCTCTGCGTCCTTGCGCTGACCACGCCCGATGCTCCGCCTCCAACACCTCCCACCCCTCCCGTGGCGTTCAATCGCGAACGAGCTCGCGTACGGACGATCCTCTCCTATTCTCTGCTTCGACGGTCACCCCTTCGTCGCGTCAGAAACGAATTGAGGGATCGCTGGGCGACTACGAAATCGGCGTTACCGGATCTTCGAGAAGCTGAAGCTATCGTGTTTACGTTTCGAGACTTCTAAATGGACGTATCCTAACCGAATGCTCGCACGTTGTGACGAACGTATAGCAGAACGTGTTTCGATTCGTTTATTTATTTATATAAATGGGAATAACCTATTAATATGCAGATGATGTAAGATTACAAGGATGTTTATTTAAATAAGGAATTTAAATTCATGCTTCTTATGTATACAGACGAAGGGCAGAAACGTAAATTAAAGTATGCTCTGTCTTTGAATCTTGTATAATGTGTTGTACATATTTTTTACATGTAGTTGAAAACCAAACAATGGGATACGAATATGATAGAACGAAGGATAAATATTTCTGTTTATGCTAGTGTCGTAAATAATTACATGTGAGGGCATATCATTAGTTTCTGTGGCTAATAATTGCTGGAAGTAAAATAGCAATACGCGACATTTATTGGTTACTGAAATTCAAATATGTATATGAATAAATCGTAATGGCCATCAGGTTGAGACTTAAGTTAGATATATTCCTTTTAAATCAGATCGAGAACCCAGAAGGTTGGTAACTTAACCTAACGAAACGACGAGTGAATTTCTTTTACTTACACTAAAATTATTAACTCTCTGACTCTCGGTCGCCACTAGGATCGACGCAGCAATAATAATTCATTTCTTTGGAACTCGAAGGGTCGATAAAATGATCGTCGGTGAGGCAAAGACGACCTGATTCTCAAATTGGAGATCTCATCATCGATGTCAATCTAAGCTTAGGACTCGTGGCGGTAGAATGCTAAAAAAGAATCTGGATTTGCTGATGGATACCAGAAAAAAAGGCCTCGAGTGCAAAAGGGTGAAATTCCACGCCCAATAAATTGAAACGCTTGGATACTTAGGAAGTATTACAACACGTGAAAATTGCTCGAGAAGTTTCCAAGTCCAACTTTCCGGACACCTTCACTGTCTGTAGAGATCAAAGGGATGCTGAAAAAGATAGAAGAGGATGCAAGAACCAAGGAAAAAAGAATACTCAGGGTGTATCTATGACCGGTAACGCGGATCGCGCAAAGGGTCGTCGATCTTAATCGCAGGATCCTCGACAATGATCCTCTCAAATGGATGAGCCCTCGACACTCGAGTAGACGATGAAGATCTCTTCCCTCGAGGGGATACACGCTCTGTTATAACGGAGGCACTCGAACGGGGACCCCTGACACGTATTTCCCATATCTACGGGGGATAACGGCAGCCAATCCCCTGCCAGTAGCTGAATCCTGCTACGATATATTATATTATCCTCAGCGATGCACTCTTCGCCTCGCCCATCCTTTTGATCCTGCAGAGGATTCACCAACCGGCTGCAATCGCTTCCCCGACGCCATCAGCTGACGTAAAAGATGCTCCTTTCGAATCGATTTACTCATATATGATACTTCGTTCTTTACTTTTCTGATCGTCCTACAAAAAGTGTGGCGCCAAACGGAAGTTACGAAACAGTTTAATAGAAATGAAAGTCAAATAGACGATCCTGGTAGTTTCGGTGTGAAAATAGGTGTCCTCGAGGTGCAATAACGCAGCGATAAATTTATTTAAGGCTTCGTCGATGTTACACGAGGGCCAGCAATAATTTCTACGAAAAGAAATATTTTCACAAGTGGGAATGAAGTAATAAAAGTAACAGCGGTACTCCTGCGCGAGGGAGAGCGAAATTGGGCTGGAAAAGGAGTTTAAACCCACGCAGGTATCCTCCGCGGTGACTTCGACCATATTTCTTCACCAACAAACCGAGGCAGTTTAGGTTAAATAGTTTCACTGTCCCATTTTTATTGCACAGTGGTGTCGTAGAGTTTCTCCAATTTTACTGCGCCCGCATCCTCCGTTTTTCGTTAGAGGCTTCAAGGTTACTCAGCCTCGATTGTTTCTTTTTCGAAGAGCAGACACGTTCACCGAAATGCTTCCTGTCGTTCCAGTTCCTCTGGCAATCAAATTTAAAACGTGCCCCGACTCTTACCTGATTCCTCGCAAAAGTATAGACCGACTTTCTTCTGATTTTACGACTTGGGATACGATACTGTATATAGGCTACGTCTAATTTGGGGTGGAAAATGAAGAAAATGAATTTTTGACAGAGAATGCTGGTGTAAAAATTCATAGATTTCGTGTTCCTAGTTGGGTTATTATTGTTGATCCTTGGAATGCCTTCAACCTCTTTAGAGATGGTTAAAAGTTGATTAGGAGCAGTTTTAATTAGATATTTTTAATTAGATATTCATGATCTTGTTTATCCAACAAGGAAGAATGAAAATTCCATTGAAATCGTAATTGAAAGTATAAAATAAAATTGAAATTGAAATTTAAGAACAAATTCAAACGTAAGTTAAAGATTAAATTCAAATACAAATCCGACTTCATATTAAACGACTATCGAATTACTGTTATTCATGATTTTTATCTATTAGGTTTGTGCGTATGAAATGTCGTTTCTCCAATGTTTCAATTATAAGAACCTTGTTATCGACAATTACGAATACTCGGTATATTCGCATGATTTTTCTAAAGAAACAAATAAAAATGCATTTCCACGTGAAAATTATTTTGTTTAACTGCTTGCACAATGTTTCAAAAATATTTCGTACGGTTCAAGTTTTATTCGTATAAACAACGCCTGGTACGCATCATCAACCTAATGCGTGTAACTATTTTGCTAAGCGGTGGTATAGTCTGAGAGTTTCGTCGCCATGAATGCCAAGCGCGCTGAAATTGATTTCACGCGTGCGTTTGCGTTCACAGCGACGAGCGAAAAAAAAAAACACGCGTCGACGAGAAGAGGCCACGCCCGTCGAAGGGCGCGATTGGCCTACGAGTCTGTCGAATCGCAGCTTCCAGTGGGGTTGCACTGTGCTGAAGCGCGGAGAGGGGAGGGACACGCGTGCACGTAATCAGCACGCACAACGCGTGTTACAGTGGTGGCTTCACGGTTTGTGAGACCCTTGGCAAAAAATCCTTGTGTAAAAGAAGGCGAGTCTTCAATTAAAGCCATTGGCCGTATCAGTATGTCTTTAATATAACGAAAGATTTATAAATATTTTAAAAATATTTTTAAAATATTTTTAAAACAACAACAATATTAATATTAGGAACAAAAAGATTCTATATTATAATGTTTATTATTAATGTGAAATTCAAACTGTGTACTGAGATATGAAATATTCAAAACTTATTAGTCGTATTCGAATATCTATATACGTATAGATAACAGATATACACATATATACAGTATACACATATATACAGTATACACATATATACAGTATACACAGTATATACAGTACAACAGTCGGAATTATTTTAATAGTCCCAGTCCTAGCCGACACGCGACGCGGCAAAACAAACCGGGTCGATAGATTTCCGTCGCGAAACCGTTGCTAAAGAAACTATGTGATTGTGCCACCTATATCGTGTAAACACCCAAAAACGCGATTCGTTGATCCTACAATCATGTCCGGTGGAAAAAGGAATTCGTCTGGATCGTCTCCCTGGAGACACAAATCCTACGAACGACATCGTTTGAAAGTGAGTGCGATAGAATTCTTTATTATTCAAGCATAGTGATGTAACGCGTCCAAAGTGTCGATCATAGGGCATTTAATTTCTTGATTATCAACTGTACGGTAGTAGATACAGCTTATTTGGTTCAAGAAGAGTGACTAGAGCACCCATCTAGTGGCTAAAATTGCACTTACTGGCAGCCTCCTGGCGATGGTAACTCTGGTGATAAATCTGACGATAACCCTGTAATTCTATTTTACCGGTAGAATATATATTTGTCGAATCCGCAAATCGACCGTAGGTAAAGAAGTTATAATGGAGCGCAAGCGCCATCTACCTGCGTTATATATACGATTCTTATTTCAATAAATAGGATACAGTATTTTAAATTATTAAAAATTAAAAAAGATAAAAGTATAGAGAGAATATTTCTTCAATTAAGCTCCATGTTTAAAATTTAATTCGTTATTCTGTTTAGCTTTCGATAAATCAATACGTTTTATCGCTAGAGGAAGGGTTGGTGTCAGTAAAACATATTCCTGTTCTCATTACCGGTAATTTCAGAGTATTCAACAAATAAACAAAACCTTCAGATCATTATGTATCATTTAGGTGAAGAAAGCCACGTGCGCCATAGACGTGAATCCTCCACAAGTTAGACCACACGTTGCTTTCAATGCGAAAGGATTACAACTGGAACGAGAAAAGCAGGATCGTATCGTCAGGGAGAATTTCATCCTTCTGAAAAAGCTTCGCGATATTATGCACCGAAAACGACCAGTCGAAGAGAGTCACAGGTTGAAATGGGACGAATCTGGATGCATCAGAACTCGCTAATACAGATAGTTTCATCCATATGTATAACCATATACAGTAGAATGGTTGTGGGCCGTCGTAAATTAAATATTTTTTTAAATATTCTTACTACTTCATTTTCACTTTAATCAACGATGTTGTTACATTTATTTCTACCGAGTTTATCGAACGAAGAAATTTACTTTTCATAGATTACATACGAATAACAATCGATGGGTTTTTGAAACAATTTTGTGGAATCTCTTTTTCTATAAACACATTGCTATTGCTCTAGAGAGACGACTTGTTTGCCCACGAGATAATGCATCGCTGATTTTGTATTTACGTCACACATTGCTATCGTAACCCCACACGTAATATTTCCAATATTTATATCTTTCTAATAAACAAACGAACGTGAATCGAATGTCGTCTTTTACTCGATATCGAATCGTTACCCAGTTTACGAAAACTACCAAGAATTTATTGTCTCTTTAAATTTAGCGATTTAGTTTATCTTTGTTTATTAAGAACTTTTACATTTCTGTGTCAATCCGTACGACCACTTGCATGTGTTTAACTCCACCTGTTGGATCATCTTCAAAAACATAGTGCATCTAAAAGCGTTTAACCAAACTAGTGTGCAAATACAGTATCGATAAAAGATGTCAAACGGTTGTTTTTTTTCTGCGATAAAACTAAAGATCAATGGAAGAGGAAATTGAAGACTACGAGGAAGCAGAAGGAGAGGTTGAAAAATATCCCAGTTACAAATCCTCGTCAATTTTACAGGACCATACCAGAGCTTTGACACAATCAGAGGCTGGCGACTGTCTCCATACGTTAGGAAAATGCGATTCTGGTCTGGGTTATGCTTATTTAGGTCTGAACGCCTCTAATAAGAATTTGACTGACATACGAATCATACCGATGTTCAAGTATGTCCTGTACGTGGATGTTTCTGGAAACAGATTGACCACCGAGGCTCTATGTGTCCTTTCAAAGATGACGTATCTTCTAATGCTCAGAGCTGATAGAAATCGTGTGTCTTCTGCAGAAATGAAATCAATGGCTTACCTTCAGGTTCGCGATAAGATTCTAATTCTAGATAAGCATTGATATGCAATATGCCTCACAGTATTAAATATATAAAGTATTTATGTAAATGTGAATAAATTCAATGTTTTCATTCTTTTTTTCTGACGAATTAAAATTTAGAAAAAAAACTTCTCAAGAATAATACAAAAATGTTTAGGGGTAATATACTACTACTCCGATACTTCGAGCAATTTGCAATATCATCGTTTTATTTTGTCGTAGGTTTTCGCTTTAAACAAAAACAAATTGACAAGCACGTCGGGTATTTCCCATCAGCTTCTAGAATGTCTGGAATTGAGCCACAATAATATCGAGGAAGTGACATTGAATCCATACGACTTGGAGAACCTCAAAACCCTTGAACTTCGCGGTAACATGCTCGTTACTACCAACGGAATATTCTTTCCGGGACTGATTCGTCTGTATTTAGCGGAGAATCAGATCGAGAAGTTGGAAGGTCTGGAAATTTTGGTGAATTTAAAGATTTTTCATCTGCGAAGCAACAAACTATCGAATCTGAGCGGATTCGACTCGCGCTGTGCCAAGCTCGAGTACTTGAACCTCCGAAACAACGAGATCGCGAAAATCTCAGAACTAGAGAAACTGAACTGTTTGCCGTCGCTCGAGACCCTGATTGTCTTGGAAAATTCTGCTACAGGTGACACAGAATCAGACGAAGAGAGCGCGTACAGACACATCGTTTTGGCTATGTTACCTAATCTGACGCGACTCGACAAGGACCCAGTGCTTCGTCATGAAAAGAAAGAGGCTAAGGAATTTCGTAAACAAATGATTCTCGACGGGACCAGATTCGTCGATTTCGATTCCAATCTACCCAATCAATGAATTTTGACTATGCGCAATTTCCGAATGGAGGGTGTGGGCATAGTAGATAGTAGAGGTTACTTGTATGTTAGTTTTACTATACGGTTGAAAACTTTAATAGATGGAGGATAATTGTGTATTTGTAGAATAAAAACGTGAATTTTCGTTTAAACGAATTTACTGCTCTATCTTATCATCGGAGCTGTTGAATTTACAGGATTGCGAATTGTGCCCCTACCGATAGGCAACCCGGTGTTCGCTCGAGTCTTAGCATCCTGCCTGTCAAGGCGCGCATAATTACCGCGCGCTAATCGGGCTCCGTGATTGGCCGGTGTTTTTCGTTTATAATTCAAAAATGAAGCCCCCACAGCATTAAAAGGGTATTCTTTATACATTTTATCCGTGATAAAGTAGCATTTATTTGGTCAAATTCATTGATCAATCATATGAATTTATTTATTGTAATGTAAGGTCCTAAATTGAAGTTTTATTCTTTAGTAGATATTATGCTACCCACCAGTCAGTCTGTAGCGTTGGTTGCCATATGTCAGGGGCATCTCCTCTGCGCCTGATTGGTGGCAACCGTAGCTGCAGATCGACTCAAGGGTTGCATTAAAGGGGTAGATCCGGCACGTGACCTCTCCAATTTGGCCGGTCGGTATCACACCAGATTTTTCTGCGTAGAAATGGTAATACCCATAGATGCCTGGCTAACCGATGAAAACGAGATGGCGCTTTCTGCTATTTCTGTGTTCTTTCTGGAGAGAAACGATGTTGGGTCGTATAGTACAATAAATGTAACAGGTGGATGAATTTATATAATTTATATTCATGTAATGTTCCGTTTTAAAAATAAATGTTTAGACCTACCCAACAATTTCTGAAAATTTCGGTTGTTTTCATTTGCAGATATATAGAAGACATCGAACCTTGTCGCGTAGCGTACCTCTTTCTCATGCTTGGATTTATAATTATAAACTTTCCAATCGGTTTTGTAAAGGCAAGTTACCGTTCGCGAGCGAGCAAATTCGTGAATTCAGCGGTTCGTTAAAATTTAAATTTTTAAGCAGCCTGTGGAATACATGGAATTTATTTTAAATAACAAGTATTAATGAAAAACTGCGTGTAATCTGTAATCTACAGTTGTATTACAAATTAATAGAGTTGTGAATATTTGTGTTCGATGTTTTGGAAAATTTCGAAGCCAATTTAAATGGGAATTGCATTAATTACTTCCTTGTAATCTTTGGAGCGACGAGGGATATGTTTTACAATGAACGAAAACACCCTTCGGAACATGTAAACATTTTTATTACAATATTACAAATAGCAGGGGAATGTAATTATTTGATTGCAAGTCATATGAATCAAACGCTTAACGTTACAAATAATTGTCTAACTTTGTTAGAACTTGCATACACGCGTTCAATATTTATTATATTTATTTATGTGTTTCTTATTATATTTATTTAATCAGATTAAAGAAATAGTGACAATATAGTAATATATATTTCGCAGAGATGCACATGCATCCGTGTACAGTGTGGTAAAAATAAAAACTAAATAAAATATTTTCAGCATTGCTGCAGTTGCATCCCAAGAAAAATAAAAATAGAACGCTAGACCCAAGGTATGATACTGAAATTTCTTATATATTCCTTTACTTTCTCTTCGTTATTTTTTTGTTTGCAACATTTTAAGTTCGGGCGACGAATCAGACAGATAAGATCCCTGTTTTAATGTTCGGCTGTTGGATAATTTTTTTTTCTTAGCTAATTCTTATATTATTAAGTAAGTTTATGTAACCACGGCGCGATCAGGTGATTTTAACACGCGTTCGTGCGCAAGAAAATTGTCTTGGTATTTTTCCGCGGTTATAACTCGCCCCCTCTGTTACAGATCGAGAAATAAAAATGTTTATAAAATTTCGATAAGAAATTGATTAGAAATCGACGTTTCGAAGTAAATAGAATCGAGTCGTGCCGACACGTGTTACTACGTGATTCCACGAAAAGAATCGTTTGAAAAAGATCTTATCGCTATTGCAATATCTTCGCCGAGGTATTAAGAAACGCTAATCGAAACGAGTCGACGAATGTGTACGCGATACACTATCCGCACCGTAAAAATATTTATCTGATACGAGTATACAAGCCACGAAGAATATGAGGGTTCTGGAGTAAGTTGGAGGAGTTGAATCTCACTTGAATTCAAAGCGTAGAGACCACTTCTCCACTTGAACCATGATCCCTCTGCGGTATCGTAAAGCTTGAGTCATTCCACGCCGAGTCCGATATCAAACGAACCAACATATTGGATCTTGATCAGATTTTGATATGTTCTTACTCCTTTAAGCGACATTTAAACATGAATTTCTCAAAATTTCGAGTATTGCGAATCTTACAGTCGGAAAACAGTGCTACGTTTATATTTAACGGGAGAATTATTTTATCAATTTTTTTTTTGTTTTTTTTTTTTTGGTTACGATTGTCCCCTTTAATTGTATAGTCTCGAAAGTGGTATCGCGTGGAAATTGAACAAATTGTAAATTAAACGAGAATAGCTCGGTCCTGCCTGTGCTACGAATGGTTTTGATCATTTTTTTTAATAACATATGTCCAATTTCTTATAGATTTTTGGATCGAACAGTGACCGTAAGAAAAAGTCTTTAATATTTACGTTGTTCTCAAATAGTTCTCGTCGATTTAAAAGTGGTACCAGAGTTAGAAACAATGCAATATTTGAACAGTGATTATTAGAATTAAGTAATCGTTATTAGAAGCATACCCCAGTAAAAAAAAAAAAAAAAAAAAAAAAAAAGAATGGGTAATGAGAACGTATTTTTTTTTTTTTTGTAACGAGTAATGCATTATTTTTACATTACGATTTTCATATTTCTAAATGGGACTGTATTTTCTCAGTTCTCTCCACATTTTTGAATTTTGCTGTTTGCCAAATTGTTACATTCGTAATTTCGAGAAATCCCTCGATACACGTGCAGGGGCTACGACGCACTCGAAATTTGAGCAAAGTCCAAAATGTTTGCCCGTTTGACTTACGATTCTACGTAAAATGATTCGGTCACTCGATATTGGAGTCGAAATGTTCGTTCACCGTGGAAGGTTGATAATCAGCAGGACCTTGAGCTGGAAGAGTTAGATCTGACAAGTTATCAAGAGCGTTAATGCTCACTGCCTAGATCCTCACTTCCAACTACAAGTCATGCAGATAGCGCAACGCCGATACAGTCCGTGCGTAGATCTTCTCTGTCACCGAGAGCCTTCCCACGAAGATATCCGCGTAGCTTCGTAATCTAAAGCGATACCTAACCTTTTCATTAACCCGATATCGTCGCGTTACTATAACATTATTCCTAATAAGGTATAGTACTTCCAGTACTGGAACACGATTTTCAAATTACGTCGTGCTTCACTTCGATTTTGCCAAGTAAATATTAACTTGATTAAAAAAAAAGTAAGATTAGCCTTATCAGAACAATTGTATCGGGCGTTGAAATTAATTCTGTGCATTTTTAAGGTAAACTTACGACACAATCGTAAAGAAAAACCGTACAATTGTTAATTTTCCATTAGTCACACGTACCAAGAGAGCATAGAGAGCATTTACAGGAAATTTGAATGTGCGAGAAACTGCGAAATGCACACGGTATGCAAATAATAGAAAAAAAAAATATCGAAAGAAAAGTTCATGTTATAATATCGACAGAGTGAAATGTATTCCTATTTAGATACAATTTTTATAGGTAAATTTGCAAAGATTTTATCGAATGGTGCATACTTCGATGTAATAGAGTAGGAGTATGTAAAGAACAAATGAATAGAAGACTCTGGTGAAAAAATGATTCGATACTCTTCGCTTTGGATTTTCCTCCTCCAACCTATCGCGCAAGCGATCGTTCTGTGAGTCAGAGATGTTATACAGGGTGTCCCAAAAGTCGGGGAGGAGCCGGAAATGGGAGGTAGCTGAGACGATTCTGAACAACAATTTCCTTTGCAGAAATGTCGGATGGGGCTTCGTTGAGGAGATATTAAGAGAAAACCCCGACCAATCAGAGCGCGCGTAGACCGTTGGAGCGGCCGCGGTAGCGAAGGCTATGCGCCGGCGGCCGCGCTTGTACGCGAACAAGTGACTCGACGTGCATCGAAGCATCGACCTAGCGCGTAGC
>NW_026534333.1:1267873-1307079 GCF_026225885.1 Hylaeus anthracinus | reverse complement strand
TTGGCGGCCGCGCTTGTACGCGAACAAGTGACTCGACGTGCATCGAAGCATCGACCTAGCGCGTAGCCTTCGCTACCGCGGCCGCTCCAACGGTCTACGCGCGCTCTGATTGGTCGGGGTTTTCTCTTAATATCTCATTAACGAAGCCTCATCCGACATTTTTGCAAAGGAAATTGTTGTTCAGAATCGTCTCAGCTATCCCCCATTTCCGGCTCCTCCCCGACTTTTGGGACACCCTGTATAGAATACAACAGCTAAAAAGAGATAGACAACCACGGTACTTTATCTCTCTTTGTCAGCGCATTTTTATATTTGTTTGTACTTTTAATAATTATTAGACTGCGAATGTTTATGCGTTTATAGCGAGTGCTTACATGAATCCAAGTTACATAAATGGAAAAATACAATATATAAAACATGCGTTATACTGTTTAGTAAATAAAGTATCACTTTTATTTAAATTCTTCATCGGTATCTGTAAAAATGTATATTTGCATAAATATCTTCAGTCTAATAATTACATATAGATTTTACGTTCACGTTAATCAAGGCACAGATAATAGATAGGGTACAACACTTATCATTACGTATCTCCCCTTCTCTATCTATAATATCTCTATGGTTACAACCTTGTGCATTCCATACGAACATAAGTAATTTAAATAATCACTACTCGAAAACACCGTTATTATTTCAAGGAACAATCGTTTTTAATTACTATAGCAAAAAGAAAACGATCCAGAAACATTTATCACTTCCTACTCGATTACGCAATGGTCTTTCGTTCAGTGACCCGAATTTCGACGTAGCCCGATTCGAATCCCAAAGATAGCTACTTAAAAACGCAGCTTTCTTATCAACGCGTTCCAATTATACTCGGTAAGTTAAGAAAAACTGTAAATAACAGTCCGTGTTTCTGGTAAGTAATGCCCGTATCGTTGTGATACTAGGTTTTAATTTTCTTTTATTTATATACCTGTTCGACAATAATTAAGGGCAACTTTCGAGATCAATTCTAACGTTCACACTGATTAACTTCACCGGCACTCGAAAAAGCTCATCCGTGACGCCATTAAACGTGTATTCTATAGACGTGTATTCTTTAAACGTGAAATATTCTTTATCACTGGTTTACGTTTTACGTTTCACGTCCTCGCAAGAACCGCGTGGACATCGGAAAATAAGTTTCGTACGAAAGGCAATCAGAGCACTAGCAAACATTTAGTTAGGCGTGGGGTCTTATATATACCTGAGGCGACTGATGGAAAAACCTGGTTCCGAGTACCTTCATCGATATCGAAGCCACACCTCGATAATGATAACGACACCTACTGATAGGCAATTTTAAACTCGTATCCTCCACTCTTTCTTGCAGGGAACCTCGACTGTATTATTTTCATTCGTTGTATCTAACGCTGAAAATCATACGAAACCGACATTTTTCTTACACTTCTTATTCTTGTGGGACTGGATATTGTAATTGAAACGAATTTCGTTTACGTTCATTAAGCGTTTTAAGATCCCACGGCTCGCGTTTTGACTGTTAGGAAGAAACGTATTTCGGAAATTGTACGTATGTACATGCGTTGCGTGGATATACGCGGATGACTGATAACAAGATCGCGTCTAAACAGGTGAATGAATTTCAGTGAAACTTTGTGTCTAACAGATTTGATATTCTCTGTACTTGGATCTATACTTAGATTTTACCGTGTTGGTGCTTACCTCTTCCAGTTTTGAAGATTTTTTTCCGGTACTGTTCGTGATTGGTCAGAATTTTTAAGAATGTTCGAAATCAATTTCGAGGGACATTTCATTTAACAGAGATAAGTAAAGTAAACTTTTACGCTATCGTTTCTAATAAAGAAGATAGAGAAAAATATCTCTATATTCGCATCCAGTCTCTATCTACGATATCAGTTATCCTATAATTATCAATGAGCCACCTTTTCTGTACTTTATTTATTGCAATCCATTCTTTCATTTTCGATTAATTGGTATTTATCATTTATCTCTTGATAAATTATGTTTATTATCTATCATTTATTTCTCGGCGTGAATTCTTTTTTCATTCCCAATTCATTTATATTTATCATTATATTTTGTACGTGCCTTTCGTTTTATATATTTTCGTTCAAACAATCTAATGGTCCAATACTCTATAGTTTCTGCCACTGGTCTGTACTATTGCGTCGTTTGTTAAAAGTAAACCGTTTACCGTCATGATCGAAAACTTTGGCGTTGCACTGTGATCTGAAACATGAACTTAAGAATCTAGGATCGAACTAGAGCGTAGATTATCACGTCCATGATCTAGAAAACGGCATTTCGAAATTTGTTACTTCATTTTTAGAAGGAACTGTACAACAAAGACAAATAACTCACAGGGGCGCGCTCCAGTATTAGTGTAGCTCACCGAGTATAGATAACTCAAGTCGGAAATTCGAGCATTCGAAAACCGTCCGTTGAGAAATGGAGTCGAAACAAGTGCGTGTGTATGTAAACAACTCGGGACGTTAATTTAATGCTTGCATTATTAATCTAATAGTAAACAAAGTTTGTATTTACATGGATAGCCATCTAGTTATTTGTTTATTAAGACTTCAACTTTGTACAGGTCTGTTTAGCAGAATTACGTTTAAAATGATATCATTTTACATGTTTCCCTAAGAGTTACATTGTCTCATACAACTATAATTAATAATAGTATAAAGGTACCAAACTAAAGTAGTATGTAATACTGCTTAAACTTATTTACACATATTGGCTAGCTTATGACTAGTTCGTAGGAATTTATGTCGGTTAGATTTAAGTCTTTCCAATACGGTCTTACGATACTAACATTTATCCATTTATCTCGTAGGTGCAAAGGTGCTGCGCCTACGAGATGGCAACCGCACCGACAAACCGGCTTGCATAGGTTGCCGCATGGTAGGGGTACCATCGCGCCTACGAGATGGCAACCGAACCGACAAACCGGCCGCTATCGGTTGCCGCATACTAGGGGCCTCCCTGCGCCTGCGAAATGCCAACCGCACCGACAAACCGGCTGGCATAGGTTGCCGCATGGTAGGGGTACCTCTACGCCTACGAGATGGCAACCGAACCGACACACCGTCCAGTATGGGTTGCCGCATACTTGGGGCCTACCTACGCCTACGAGATGGCAACCGGACCGACAACTCGCTACCATTCCCCCTAATGGGAAGATGGCGTTCTCCGCTAAGAAATTTCCCTAGCAAGGACCTAGAGCTCGTAGTCAGCCAAAGTTTTGATGCACCGCCCTCGTGCAACGTTAGCTCCTCTATCGTGAAGTTTCGAAAATAACTAAGCACACCAGCATGATCAGCATCAGCTGACACATCACATACAGCCAATTATCTTTTCTTTATTAATAAAAATCCAGACTTTATTATGTGAATGAACTCTGAACTTATCAAAGTTCATAACTTATGTAACGCTTAAATAACCCTGCGATATTTAAAAATGGATAAATGAAAAATGAGGTGACAAATTTTGGCATTACTGAGAAAATCAATTATGGAAAACAATAGTCATGCAGAATCTGTCAACAATGATCCGTTTAGTGTACACGGACCTTGTAAATCTTGTATCAAAGAATTGCCCAATGCAGAATTATTAACACTGGTAATAAAATGCACTAATTTTGCAGCAATAAAACACAAAGATCAAAGAAGAAAAGATCCAAAAGAAACACCATACATAAATCATCCCATAGGTTTGTGATCTTTTAAAGTAGGCTTTGTAAATAATCAAGCTATGGAGATAGAAGATAGAAATAAACTAATTTTATCTAGGCTAATTTTAATGTAAAATATAAAGAAAAAATTTAAAAGAAAATTGTTCCAGGTGTTGCAAATATATTGATACAAGAAGGTAATATTCACGACCCAGCTGTAATTTTGGCAGCTCTGTTGCATGATACAGTAGAAGATACAGATACTACATTTGAAGAGATCGAAAACGAATTTGGTAGCGAGGTTTGTAATATTGTCAGAGAAGTAACTGATGACAAAACTTTACCGAAAGCAGAGCGTAAGAGACTACAAATAGAACATGCTCATAACTTGAGTTACAAAGCTAAACTTGTCAAATTAGCAGATAAATTATATAATTTAAGAGATCTTCAAAAAGCAACACCAATTGGTTGGACATCGGAAAGAGTGAAAGAATATTTTAAGGTAATTCATGCAAAACTGAAAGAGGTGCCAATAAAAATTTGTTGTTAACATAATCACTGTCAGAGATTTAAATATGAATTCATTTTATCTTTTTTTCTAATCACTGTTCATTGTTGTAATAAAATATTTCTTACAGTGGGCCAAAGCTGTAATAGATGGATGTCGTGAGACTAATTTTAGTCTAGAAAGACAACTTGATATAATATATGCTACTCGAGTAGCTCAAGATAGAGAAAATTGCGGATGTAAAAATACATCGATACTGAAATGTGATTGATTTATTCCTTAATAAATTTTAAAATTACTAAAAATATTTAAAAAAATGTATATTGTATATTTTGACTATGTAGCCCCCTGTAGTAACGGGTGTACCTCGGAATCGCTAAACCCATACTGTAGCTACAATGAAATATAGCTACAGCCCCTAAGGGGAAAAAAAAATATTGCGGGATACGATATTATGAGATATACGTAACAAAATAGTAAATCTTATTGTTATATGCATCTTATATGTATATACATCTAATATGCATCTTATATGTATATACAAATTATTTTTTATAAAGTATATTTGTAATGTTAATAAACATCATTTTTCTAAGATTTATTAGAATGTTCTTGGTAGAACCATTGCATATACTCTGCCAGTTTCTGTGCCTCTTCTACAGTAACAGCATTGTACAAAGACGCTCGAATTCCTCCTACGGATCTGTAATTAAATTTTTCCAGATTTGTGAAAGTCCAATTCACTGTATCTATATGTGATTGGGAAATTAATGATAATCGTTGCTGCATAAAATGTATTCTACGGTGCACTGACCTGTGACCTTTCAACTGAAGCATTCCACGTGCGCTTGCGCCAGATAAGAACCTTTTTTCCAGTTCCTCATCGTCTCTTCCTATCCTAAATGGAACGTTCATTCGGCTCCGTACATCTGGCTTAACCGGGCACGAGTAAAAGCCTTTCGACTGATCGATCACGTTGTATATCTTCTGGCTTTTTACAATTGCCATTTTTTCCATTCCTTCAACGCCGCCGTGTTCTTCAATCCATTTGAAAACTAACCCAACCACATATATCCTAAAAAACAATATGAGTGTTCATAAAAATAATGCGTATACATCAAAATTTTCTATTTGAATAGTTATTTCGAGTTCCAAGTTATGTATGAATCTTTATGTATTCAAATATAAATAATGACTATTAACATCTTAGTGATCGACGATCCCTTATATCATTATTACGTGTTTATATCGAGATTGCTTACTGAAATACTGGCGGTGTATTGTGTAAGGAGTTATCAGCTGCCATGACTGTAAAATCTAGTACTGTTGGACAGATCTTCATAGCATGACCAAGAATATCATCTCGCACTATCGCAAGTGTTACACCAGCTGGGCCAATATTTTTCTGAGCGCCGGCAAATATCACTGCAAACTAAGAAACATGTTGCAATTTACTATTTCATCATTTTTGTTTTCTTTTTACCGTTATCAAATCTAACGTTTACGTACTTTCGAAATGTCTAGAGATCTTGTAAGGATATTCGACGACATATCGCCAACGAGTGGTACCCCGTTTGTCTCGGGAATATAATGGAATTCAACACCTTAAAGAATTCAATAAATTTTATCCACAATTTTCCCTGAACTGATAGTCATCTATGCGTTCTACTTTAATTTTATTATATCTTTACCGTGAACTGTCTCATTAGCACAGTAATAAACGTAAGATGCATTTGGGTCCAAGTTCCAAGTAGAGGGATCGGGAACCTCGGTATATTTCGTCGTTTTTGGCAAAACCAAGTTCACTTTCCCATACTTTGCTGCCTCTTTCGCTGCCTTGGCCGACCATGAGCCTCAAAGATTTATTTTTCGTTAACGTAAGTACCCTTAATATTAACGTGACGATATCTAATTTTGCTTTAATTCGAGGATAAAGAGCGTAAAAATTCCGACATAGAGGACTCAGAATTTACCAGTCACTACGTAGTCCGCGGTGCCAGTTGTCATCATATTTAAAGGAACAGCCGCAAATAGCCCTGTTCCTCCTCCTTGCATAAACAGAATTTTGTAATTCTCGGGAATGTGTCTGAAACATTTACATAACTCGCATAACTCCAAATAAATAGTACAATCTGTTTATTTAAAATCGATGGAAATAAGTTATATCTTAAGTCTAATTTTTGGTAAGATTTAATTTCTGTTCTGTTCCCTTTTTTTTTTTTTTTTCATTTTTCATACTAACTTACAATATTTTTCGCAACGTTGCTTGAGCATCCTCGATAACATTTTTGAAGTCATTTGATCTATGACTCAGCTCTAAAATACTAACTTGAGTATTACTGTATGCAAGCAATTCCCTTTGCACATCTTTCAACACCTATAAGAAAAGTTATCGTTATCGATATTTGCGATCGACGAATGTAATTTTACTTTTTAGCAATACGCTTATATTTCAACATCGAAGAACGAAAAGATTCTACCTTTCGGAAAAATAACGAAGTAGTTCCTCAAATCGTAAACGGACAACCCCGGTTTACTTTATTTGGAAAATGTTTTCGATAGTTTTCGAAAATTTATAAATTAATATCAAATAATAAATAATAAATTAATTTTTTGAAACGGGCAAAGTATTAGATGTGATGATACTCGATTCGATATTCGTCAAATTGACGCAGACGTTAATAAGAGGCATGTGCGATAGTGGAATGAATGAATGAATGACCTTCAAGCAAACAATGTTGTATTAATGTATATTATCATTCAAATTATTTGGCTAATCCTAAGCTGTCGCACTGAAACGAAATATGTTACAAATTTTCTAACGTGGATATTCTAGCGGAAGCTTATCTAATTCTTAATATTTATTTTTCGAAATTTTAAAAAATATCTTACAACTTCAAGTATCGTGTGAAGAGTACGAAACAGCTTCTATCAATTATATTATTTAACACGAATAGTATTCTTTAATTAAAGTGAAAACGCCAATCAAAGTATTTTATTACCAGGAAGAAAGAGACAGGAAATCATTGATTGATTTTTATTTTATTTCGTTTCGATAATTCCCGTAATTGTAATACTAGTTTGAAATTCATAAAAATTAGATTATTTGTATTTAACACCGACAAGTTATTGTTTTTGCAAGAAAGAAAAATATAATTTGAAAACGTGATAATTTCTTCGCGATACCTGAGCTGGAAGTTTGGCCGGTCCTGCTCCAAAATTGATCACAGTGTTGTTGCTTTGATCGCTCATTATGAATGCTACTGTCGTGCTGGACGGCTGGTACGTGAATACTGAACTGGATTCGATGTAGACAGATACTTTCAGTCGCTTTCAGTTCACCAAGTTATTATCTCTTTGATGAATGCTTAGAAGGAGGGGAAGGGGAGATCTTGTCGAATACAATTATTGCCTCGTGTTTATTTCCCTCCTCTTGTACGATCAAGAGTATTCGGTCGAAAACTATTATTTCTAATATTCGTCGAATATTAGGAATCGGTTCTTTTATTTCGTTCCTCAACTTTCTTTACTTTCTCCTTCAATTTTTTGTTTTGTTTACAATCTCCTTATATAACCGAGTCGAACTGAACTCGTGTTTCTCGATGTTTATCCCGATGAGAAATAAAATTCGATCGCTCGCGTGTGTGATCAATATCGATCACTAACCGCTTGGTGTTTTGTTTCATTGTTTTCTTCGTGTTACACGAGCAGGGAAGCCGAAAGCATACGACGAAGACAGAAGGATGTTCCGTCCTTTACAGAATCAGGGTCGCTGCGTGTGACGTCACACGTACGGAGAAAGATCTTCGAGGCTATCTTTTTACCATTTTGCCCTGATACTTTTTTACATAGAATGGCGGAAGGAATCAAACTATGACAAAAGAAATAACTTCTCATCTCTGTGGGGACCCAATGGCCCCCCTCTAGCTCGGGTACCTCGGGGTTGCTAAGCCCGTACTGTAGCTTTAAAAGAGTACCGGTACATGTATGTGTGTAAGTAATATGTTTTATTAATTAAATTAAACAGTTGTTCATTTCAATATAAGTATTTATTTATTGGATTTTTTAAATACTTTATTTCGTAACACAGTTCAGATTTTGTTTATCATCACAAAATTAAGTAATTGCTCTATCAATATCATCGTGATCAACATCCTGTAGATGGTCGTGTATCTGTGGTCGTGATTCGTAAGTACAGATAGTGACACCATGTTTATGACCAGGGGACCATTCCCCTCTTAAACCAATATAATAAATTTTAATTTTGTCTCCTCCTTCTCTTCCAGTAAAATATAAACTTAAGTGATGTACTGATGAAAATTTGACTACTCTGGAATATCAAACAAAAGTTTAATAAGATCAGTAAATCTCTATATCGTATCAAAACTTTGCACAGTTCAATAAGTAATGTAATACCATATATATACATATATACATACTTAAGAGAATATTCATGTATTCCATGTGTATCAACACATAATTCAAATTCTTGCTCAGATGTTGTAGCTGCATCATCCAATGTCATGAAAGGTCTGTTTTTAAATCTATGAAAAAAATATTTTACTCGATATTTGATTAAAAAGTGAAGAATATTTTATGCTTGTACAAAACCTTGTTTCTGGTATTCTGAAACTAAAGACCAAGAAATACTTACAATTTTACTTTATCTGGATGAAAATCATCTTCACCTCCAATAACAATGAGGCCTTTTAATTTTATATTTCCTGTAAAACTGAAGAGAAATGAACATTATATTTACTTCTTTGAAAATACAGTTTAAAATATGGAAACATACGGAATATTAAATAGAAGTTCATTATCCATATCACTTTCCACATACTGAAAAAAAAGAAAAGATTAGATAGAATGTAGAAATTATACTTATATATGGTACAGAAAGGCTAAATTTAATAGAAAACCAACTTGCACAAATATGGTACTTACTTTATTTCTATCTAATCTCTCTTCCCATGGTTTAAATACAGTAGCACCACTACCATCCCGGTATTCGTTTAAACACTCTACATTTTCTATATCAATTTTTGTATTTAAATTATATTGTAAACCCAACTCTCCTTCGTTGTGTGTTTCTCCACAATTGCACTGATGTGTCATTGTATACAAATCTGAACAAAAACATGAATTAATTCAATCATATAGAGATAACAATTAAATGGTATGTTAATTCAAATACTTTGTAGATAATAGTAAATAAATAATATATAATAAAATCCACTGTATTATTAACGTCACATCACTTATTTGTCTGTTTCCAACTTCGGTATTAAATATACAGTTCCCACGTGTCCTAACTAGCCGGAATCAACTCAATTTTGATTTTAAATTACGGTATAAATACGGTGAAAAATCTACCTTTGCTTTGATGTATCACGGTTGATCTAGGTTGATCTACTGTTATGGTTTGTGATTGACTGTGAAACTGTATGAAACTATGTGAACTGTTTCCAACTGCTTCTGGAAACTGCTGGAAATGGAAACATCAGGAAACATGTTGCGAGATAGATCAACTTTGCGCATGTCAAAAACCCAGTGATGGGCAAAACCCTAGGATTCGAATAAATCTGAAGTTTGCTGACATGTTTGTCTCGTTTTCTCTTTTGAACATTTTCCAAAGAAGGAAACGAAACAAGCATATCGCGATATCGCTCATCTTTGGCTCAAATTGGAGTAATTGGAACGCAACTTTTGTCGCCATGTGTACGAAAGTTTCTAGGGATATTCCAATTGGAAAGCACCCTGTGCTTTCTGAACTGTACTATAAAACTGCTATCACATATGTACGTAGCTTGTGACAAAATGTCTCCATCTGATTTTGACAGTTGACGTCCAGGTTTGCATATAACGTAAGGTTTATAATAATTAACATGTAGTCATAAATTTATATGAATAAATTGTTAGCAAACGAAACCAAATGATTTTTAATGTTACATATAGAATGGCTGAAAGTGATGAAACATCAACGAAACTGAAATCTGAAATTTCTGGAGAGGTTATGAAAGAGACGGAGGCCGATATCAGTCGTTATTTCGAGAATGCGTCCCGTACGATATTCGACGAGATCGTTTCACCGAAGAAACAAGATTTTTTTGAAGTACAAGGTGGTTCTGTGAGCAGAATTCCAGATTTCGAATTAATGACTAATCGTTCCAGTGGTAACGAGCGACCCGATCATAGTGCCATGAACGATATGCACAAAGATATCTGGATACCATCCGAACAGACACGAAAAGTCTTACGGAGTATCGCTACGTCGACTACTGGATCTAATTCCCTCGACAGAGATAACTTAACAATGCCAGGACTGGCAATACAAGGAGACATGCCTGATTTAATAAAAAGTACTGCCATTCATTTTCTGGGTGAAGATGAAAATATTCACAGGAATGTACTTACTGCATCCGATGTAACACAGGATGAACGTGGCTTGAGAAACTTAATACAGGCTGGCTGTTACAAAGCAGCAATTAATTTATCAGGAAGACTTTTAGCTGTATATGCTCAAGGATATGGCAAGATAAACCAGCCGAGCAAGCATACCCCGCATTCTTTGCAATTATGGTTCACAAGGCTTGCTTTACTGACTAAACTTAGGCAAGTAGATGTATTAGAGAACGAATCGAAACCATTTGGTAATTTAGACAAGCCTGATATGTACTTTACATTTTATCCTGAACTTTATGGTACTAGGCCAGGTTCTATGGCTTCCTTTTCCTTTAGATTACTTTTAGCTGAAATACCATTGTATTGCAAGAAACCAAAGCAAGCACTGGATAATTTATTTAAGGTTCTAGCCACAGTAAATCAAATAATAGCTAATTTTAATGCTGGACTCTGTGGAGATGGATCTCGTATTAAAGTTAACGCGGCCGAGCAAAGAGATGCTTTGCGACTATGGAAAGGCAGAAAATTAAGAGTCCTTATATCTGTTGCTAATTGTGCAGTCAGCACGAAGAATTATGTCCTGGCTATAGACATTTTAGAAAAACTATGCGAATTTCCCGATTGGACTGCCGAAGAATTAGATGCTCTAAAATCGAGTATAGGGAGGTTACGTTTATTTTTGGGAGATGTTTCAGCAGCAGAGAAATTACTTATCACGCAAAAGAAACAGGACAGTGGTTTAAGCGTCAGAGAGTTGATGAACAGAGGATTAATGGCAGTAGCACAGAATGCCTTTCAAGATGCGTATACATGCTTCAAAGCTGCAGCTACAATGGATCCTTCGAATGTCGTGTTAACTAATAACATGGCTGTTTGCCTTTTATATACAGGCCAATTGAAAGCAGCAGTACACTTATATGAAAGTGCAATTACAAAAAACCCTGTAAAAAGTTTACAGGAACCTATACTATTAAACATATGCAGTGCATATGAATTGCATACAATTCATTGTGAGCAACCAAAATTACATCTGTTAAGCCAACTGAATAGATATAAAGGGGATGCTGTAGATATTCAGTGTCTAAAACTTGCTATGTAAAGTAATCCTAATTTTAAAGGAAACTATTTTATTCGTCCATGTATAGTATATGACAAGCTACAGAAGAAATTATAAATCTGTTATTTATTTATAAAAGGAATTACATTAAGCAGTGTGTAAAGTTTATCAATAAAATTCAATTTCGATTGAGTTTAAAAAAAAATTGAAGTCTCATAAATGTTCCTTTATCTTTGTAAATTAAACAATCCGTATGAATTAATTTAGTTATTTAGAAATAGTTCCCAGAATGTAAGTACGATTGCAAATATAAATTGAAAGAAAAACTTCTCGATCTGCATAGCGAAGTTCGATACACTGTCGTGTTGCGCGGAATGAAAAGGAAAGCCTAGTCTCTGCAAACCGTCTAGATTATATAAAATTTATATTTTTATGTAAATACAATATAATGTCGAAGATACAAAGTTAAATAAAAATAAAACGAGAGCCGAAAAATTAACATATCGATTGCCGCACGTCGTGCCGTACATATGATTGCACAGAAACATAAAGGGTCTTGCGAACTCGCATTAATCGGTTGCCAATCGTTGCGTCACGCGGTCCAAGGAGTTAGAAGCGTGCCAATCAAGGAAATTCAACATCGATGTCAAAGTAAAATAGCTTTTATTACATCGTGAAACGAGGACAATTTAATGAACGTTCAACAATTGCTAGAATTCTCTCTCTTTCTCTCTCTCCCTTTCGTTCCACCTTTCACGCATATACACGCGTTCATTTTTTTTTCTCTCCTTTCACGCTACACGTTCTCCCTTCATTATTTGTGTCACTCGGTTATTCTGCTTACAGTTCATCTCGCACCTCTTTTCTTTTCCTTTCGTTTCATCGATTACCTTACTCGTTTACTCTCGTTATTCGAAAGAATCAGCGTGCTCGTAACGTTCATCGTGAATATTACACAAGACACACTTGATTCTCAATCCTTTCTTTCAATCCGCCCGTTTCGCGTTACTCTACATCGAAGTTTGGCTTACTTTGCTCGTTCTTTCTCTCCCCCTTTCCCTGCGTCTGCTTCCTATCAAATAGACGGGTAAGTAGTACAACATTAGCATACATTCAGATCGATTCCAAAACTGCAATCTCTCTCCCTGCAGAAAAAAGGCACGAACTGGCGGAAAAGTCGGCCTAACTGTATAATATTTTCATTTATTTATTATGGATGGAACTTCGTCACAATACATTATTTTAATTTCTTTCCCTTTTTTGCTTTTCTGCTTCTTTCCGCAGTGTAACAGGCTCGGCTCGTTACCATTCGAGCCGAATTCAGTGATTCGTGCTTCGAAAGTTGGCCGCATGGTGCGTGCAGTATTCGATCCTTTCAACGACTCTTCCATTACAATATATTTATTTATATATATATATATCTTTTTTTCTTTTTTTTTCTACGTCGAATGCCCATCGAGAACGATCGAATTTTAAAAAGGATCGTTTTACACTAGAATAACGTACTTTTATAACAATTATCGGTGATCTAATCGCAAGAACGTGTCCCTTCCCCGAAAAGGTTCCAAAATGCATTTCAAATTAGGCAAACTCATATTACACATATTCAATTCATCGAATAATAAATATAAATTTTCCCTGCGTTATCGTAGCAAGAAATTACAAATTATGAAAATTACAGCAAACAATTTTCGAACCGAATTATCGAGAATTAACAATTTAAATCCTCGTTTAAATTGCACGCCATTAAAAGAATTTACACGATCGTCGCGTTATCGTACAAATTACCGAGTTGTCTGCAATCGTTTACTTCGATAACGAGATCGTTTCACCCGGAGAAGGCACTGCATCCACCACGCAGCCTAGAACTTCCGGTTTTCATTTTTTTCCCCCCCACCGTTCACTCTCGAATATCTACAGCATATTTTACGCTTCGCCGTTACAACACATTCGCATCGCTATTCCTGGCGACTAAATGTAGCCTTACGAATGTATTATTTATGTACATACATGCTGTACTGTGTACACACGCGTACACACACACACGCACGCGTGTATGTATACACGTGAGCTAGCCAGAGATGGGCAACGTTTCATTCGAATAATAAATGACGAATAAAAACACAGCGCAGCGATTTATTCTCAACCTTTATTCGATCGAACAGTTGCACTGATGAGTTCCTATTCGCCAAAAGTGAAATTAATTATAATCGTACTTTGCAATATTTATAATCCCATATTCATAGTATTTATATCATTCAAATTCGAGTATTTATCCAACGAACAAAGGACAATAGGTTGCACCACCCTTTGTCCGTTATTAAAAATTGTTATTCAAACAAGAACTTTGCCCGTCTCTGTTGCCAGGCTGCATTTGGCAATTTATTCATTTACAATTACAATGTACATGTACTATTGTATAATGCTTACGCTTTCTAACCTCTAAACGAAACGGTATTATTATTGTCCTGCCGTATTTCTCCGAGTATTTTCTTTCTGCACATACCACGCATATACACGCATACGTTTTTTTTTTTTACACGCACACACGCACAATTCTGGTGCTTATATACAGAGCCGAATTAAGAGATGGGACTTTAGGGGACTACGGCCCAAGTTGACTCCCATAAGGAGGTTTCCAGGGGTTATAATTCGTTTTCACGCGATACGAAGTCACAACTTTACGAACAGTTTTGTGTCATACTTGTCGGTACACAAAATAGCGTAAATAGATAATGAAAAAAAATTTGTTATCACGTTGTGACTTTATCTTGCAGTGGAAACGGATCACTCACCGGATGTTTCGTGTCAAATTTTTACATTATATTTTTAAATTATTTGAAAAAAAAAAATTATTTTTATTCTGTACAAAATATTTAATTCATTTTTTTGTTTTTAATATTATTGGAAACTGACAATACCTGTAGCCTAGGGATCTACGAAATCTTAATTCGACGCTGCTCGTGTAACGTAGTCATGGAAAGCTCGTAGCATAACCACCAGTGTTCGTCGAGTACAGCTTAAAGCGAACATAATTATTACTCCCGCGTGCTTTGAGCCCAGATAAAAATCACAATTCGTCGTTTACACGGAATAATTAAAAATTAAATTCATGATGACAGGGGGAACGAGAGGAAAATTATAATAATTTTCTCGTTACGTCAATCGTAATATGATTACTTTTGCATCGCTTTCGCTATTTGATTCTATTTTATATTTATACGTCCAGCAAACAAACAACGATAGAGGGAATATATTTGGCGGCTTGAAAGAAGCATCGCGGGAGTAATGTATACTTTCGACGAGAGAATTCATTTCGAGATCGAATCATCGAATTGTTATTTTATCTCGGTAACTAGGCAAGCTCGGTCGTTCACGGAAGGCATCGTACGGTGCTCATTTTTAAATCGTTGCATCAACAATCATTAACAATTTTTTTTTCATCTTTTTTTTTCGTATTTCTCTCCTCGCTTTCTCGTGTTGCTTATTTTTTTTTTCTTTTTCTTTACGAGTATTTAATCTATTTTATTTACTTTTATTCCCTTTAGTTCTCGTGTAATTAGTGTAGGAAGTAACGGAGACATAACCGATGCCGATGCGCGAAAGCCTGGCAAAATTACGCTGTAGTAGTCTGTGTTATTTTATTTTAATACGTACATACATACATCGAGGCGAGCAGGTTTGCAAATACTCCCGAATCAGAGCAAATATTTCTATCTTTATAGATCTATATTTATATTTATATATTCATGTATTTATATATATATATATTTTTTCTTTTATTCTTCGTTTAGTCACTTATACGTATGTAATATTGTCTTCGTAAGTTTCCTGCTTTTCCTTTCCTGATGTCCTAAACCCGTTGGTCGTGAAAGTATTCGAAAGTACAGAATCGAGGCTTTATCTTTTATTATCTTCTTCGCGAACGTAAACCAAGGATGATCACTTTGAATCGTCGAAACTGATTGCGCGGGTAGATTGCTATTACGAAAACCGTAGAAAAAGTTTCAGGAATGACGGTGAACTGGTATTAAAAGCGATCGAAATAGATATATAAATAATAACGTTAATGATAATAATAATCATAATAATAATAATAATAATAGAAAAAAAAAAAGGAAAACAAGTGCGAAGAAAACATAATTGCAGAGAAAAACAACGAAGAAAAATAACAAAGCGATTGCACAGGAACGTTGTAGGTTATGATCGAGGCTCGAAACTAGGAAATAAAAAATATTCGATTCTCCCGTTGTCTGTACCAGCCGAGGAACAGATTTGATCGCGGTTTCACGGATCCGCGGCGATCGATTAGTACTATATCGTGTCGTAATATTATAATAATATAAAAATATATTTCTTAACTATTAACACTATAATAAATGAGTATTATTAAGCATCATATCTTGGGATTTCCCATTTTCGTAGTACGGACACGATGCCTGTCGCGGATAACCGGAGCTTCTAGACGCGGAGGAAATGCAACGGTGGCGCCCCGCTCGGCCGAACACGACACTAGTTTTCTTTTTCTTTTTTTTTCTTTTTTTTTTTTTTAGCGCGACGTACAAGATCTATCGTTTTGTATCCCCCGTATATAAGTCGTCGTTTCCTTCGTCTTCTTTTTTTTTTCATCGATCATTATCAATAACAATATATATAATATAATATAATATATATATCACTTGTCACTCGTGGTACGTGTAAATAAAAAGAGGCATAAACCGTTATAAAATACATTCTCGAGTATTATCGATCTGTAGATTATATATATATTATATATATACCGCTTACCTACGCGTCCGAACGAATAAAATCATAAAAATGTCGTAATAATAAATTTTTAATAGTACAGTATTGGAAGCATTTAATATTATACTTAGAGTTTACGATCGGGGCCCGGATCTCGGTGAAGGGATCTTTCTTTTCGTTTTTTCTTGCTTTTGTTTTGCTTTTCTTTGGTTTGTTTTGGTGTTTATTGCGAGGTTCTCGATGCCATTCTCTTTCGTGCGTCGGAATAATAAATTCACGAGCTCGCTGATTCCGTCCCCCCCCTTCTTCGAACACGACGGATGCAGCGAGCTAGACGGAAAGTACGAGAGGCCGTGATGACTCTTCGAGAGCTACGAATAAATAAAAAAAAAAAAAAAAAAGAATTGGGGCACGGATAGCGTCGACGCGAATCGATTTTCTCACGGAATGTCTAAGGCATGCTTGTTCTTTTTTTTTTTAAGACGCACCACTCTTTTTCTCTCTAGTCGTAAACGATGATACGCGAAGATTCAATTGCAGAGTATATTTCATAGTCTTTCAATTTATAGACTATCTCGTGTTACACACTGAATTCATTCAATAGGCATTATTAAATAATTAATATATCATTCTTTACTCGAGTGTAAAGTGGAACTATTAAAGGAGATCAGTGTCACTTGTAACAAAAAAATATTGTACACAAATTACCATTGCAAAAGGAGTAACAAATGTTAAATAAGAGAACGACGTTAAACGCCAGGTTTAACTGCTGACATAATGCTCTTTGTTAGGATTGTTAGCAACAGACATCTAACGGTGGAAATATTCCAATATATATATATATATATAACTTTGGTACTTTCACTGTATAATTATTTTTGTATCGCACTTGTAAAAAATTATACAGGGTATTGATATTATTAGTACCTTGCATTAGGAACACCTTGTGCAGATTATAAGTTATTCGTTGAGTAAATTCATTAATTTAAGCAGTTATGTTCTCGATATAACACACAGAGTGTCTTACTCAAAAGTGTTCAGAAACAATTTGAATGATTGGAGCTTATTAACAAAAGAAAAATTTTCTTTCGAATGTTACTACTTTTATATTTTAGAGTCGGTGCTCCACAATTGAAATTATGCCACTATAGTAAGAGCTACTATAAATTAGAGTTTAAACTAAAACTTGAATCTCTCGCGTAACACGTGTTACGATATTGGGAATGCCGACGATGCATCGACTCGGAATTCGAAGTAAGTACACAATGATCGAAAGACACTCTTATGGCATCGATCACCGACACATAAGGCCCAGAAACATCTAAACGCTACGTATAATCGTAACTCGGCCGAGCCTTGTTTCGATCAAGCGAAAAAACCACTCGATCGCGAAAGACGCCCGGACAATTAGCGATTTCAGATCCTTTTTCGTTCTCAATGGAATTTGCGTTTAAGCTCTTGGTTAGTGTATTTAATTCAAATGCATTCTCCATTCGGTGCTTCGATCAGTTCGAATTTTTACCGTCATACTTGTTCGTATCTAATTGCAGTGTGTGCTCTCATAGAAAAGAAGGTAGAAACATGAGAGAGAGAGTATAGTAATGTGAAATACCACGGTTTTGGGTATTGGATAGATAGCTGTTCAATAATTTAAAAAACATTACGATAACATAACGTTGCAATGAACTGTGAGTCCATTGCTTCTTGTGCCACATATGAGCATATATGTGAAAATAATTTGTCTATCTGTAAAGTAATACTATTTCATTCTGCTATCCAAGTTTGACATTGCCAGATCTCCACTTTCCTCAGAAAAACAAAGAAATTCTACAAAGATAAGTGTAAAACGAAAATAGGGATCTCATAGTTCTACATTCTGCTCTATTATTTTTTCTTACTATTTGTGTTTCTTTGGACGTTACGAAAGTAAAAAGAAAAATTCAGAAATAAGAGAATTTCGATCGATCGATTTCTGCAAAAGAAAAAGTACGTTTAACCGGTAAGTATTTTTCATTTTCTTTCCTTCGTTCACTCCTTTCTTTACTGTAAGGCTGGCTATTATCGAATTCGTTAAACATATCCCGAAACGTAGTCTCGCTATTTTCTAGACAAGTTTTTCCATACATCGTATATATATATATAATATATATATATATATATATATATGTGTGTGGAGAGAAATGTTTCGGCTAGTTTCTCATCGAACATTCGATTGCAAACTCTTCAAACGAACTCCGTTTATATCGCTTTTATACATCCCTTCGCCTATTTGCGCGCCGCGAATGAATATATCGCGTGCCCCGTGCGAACGTGGCTAACAAATTTGTACGTTAATTAGTTTCCTTATTATTGTCATGGTATATATAATAATCTTGTTAATAAAAATACTAAAATATTATGTATATTATATATAATATATAATAGATTATTGCATTATGCATTTTTGGTACTGTTGCGTATTGTTTGGTTTTATACTCGTCGACCTTGAGGTCGCCGCGATTTTTTTTTTTATTCTTTTGTTTCATTTCTTTTCGTTTTTTTCGTTTCATTTCTCGACGCCGAGAACGGATTTGAGAAGGAACGATGTCTTGTCTTTCGCTCTTTGTCTTCTCAAACGCGCGTTCTTGGCCGCCATCTTCGCATCGTCCACCCGGTGTTCCGTTTCCGTGGCTTCGTGCGTCCAGCTAAATATATTACTTTAGGCTTTGGCTAATTTCTCATTGTCACTGCGTGGAACGCAATGACAGATCCTCGCGGATTCGTCGAACTTCCGCTCTTTCTTTGTCTAACCATCCCCTAGATCAGGGATCGTCAAATTTCTTTTGGGAAGTCCGAATAATCAAAATGGCGGCTTTTGAGGGCCAAGAGGGTTAATGTTAAGTAGTTAATAGCTTTGAAAACCAATCGATTATAAAGACGAAGCATAGTTCCTCGATAAAATTAATAGTAAAAAATAACGTTGTTTCACGTTTGACAGCAAATTTTACTGTATTAGTTTGTAGGCGTATAACGTTTTTCGTTCAAGCGTATAACTTGAATAGCTTTTTGAGTAACAGAATTTTTTGTTTGTAATCAAAAGATTGGAATAAAAAAAATATTTTACACCAATTTGTATCGACTAGCACATTAAAAATGAATTGTAGAAGATCTATCTTACCTTTATTTACAAAGGCATCCTAACGTCTCTAAAGGATACTGATTATTTCAAGTATGGTATCTTGGATGTAGTCGCTGGAATTGCGAATAAAATGTGACTCGTAGTTTGACGACCCCTGCACTAGATCGCTATATTTCACCCCCCCCCCCTCCCTCCCTTCCTCCCCAATCCCCTGTAATCGTGTTCCTGCGTCAGAACGCGAGGTATATATTTCTTCGAACTTAAATGCTGAGTCCTGTCGTGGAAGTGAAAAGGACCGTGCCACATACTTAACTTAAGCCCAACGAGTCTTGGTTTTCAACTAGCGGAATACTTCTTCTATTCTCTATACGGCTTGCAGTAAGAGTAACGATGATTCATGTGCTGGCTGTAGGAGCCGGAGTGAGAGAAGCGCTTTAGGCACTTGGAGCACTGGAAGGGCTTTTCGCCGCTGTGTAGTCGCTTGTGTTCGGTCAGGTGATGCTTGTGCTTGAACGCCCTTGGGCACTCCACGCATTTGTACGGCCTTTGCCCTGTGGAAATTCATACGATATCTGTAACTCATGTTCACGGTACTAATCATTCGATAGAGTGATCGTGTCATTTTAATCGCTGTCCAAATTACATAGCTCGAGAAATACTGAGTTAAGAGGATCAAAATCACCTTGATACGTACCGGAATGTTCGTATTTGTGTCTAGCTAGGGAACTGTGCTTGGAGAATGTCTTGTCACACCGATCGCAGAAGTAGACACCCTGTTCAATATCTGCCGCCGGTGGAACCTCCGGTTGACTCGCGGTTTCGCTTTCGTTCTTCACGTTTGCTTGAGGTTGACTCTGCAGAAACAATGAAACATGTGTAAAGTAGAGCTGGAAACACCAGAATATTCCGTCAAACTTGTTCATCCTCTGTGAGCTCGTTAAAGAGGTTACATTACTAGAAGAAATTAAAAAGAATTTTTCAAGAATATTGCTCATCTTCGTACTTCACCTCTATTCGAGCGACACGGTGGATGACGACTAAAGATGACTAAAGATGAAGACTCGTCATTACCTTTGGAACAGTTTTGCTCGCGACAGGAACTACGCGTTTTACTTCCGTCGAGTCGGTGGTTTCTTCATCTATAACAAGAGGCGAGTCCTCCAGGTCGTCCGTCTCCGGATTATCGGGCTTCTGTTCGCGTGGAGGCGTCGACGCGACCTTGGCAGGGATACCGGTGTCGTTGTCCTTGCACGTTGACTGCGTGAGCGCTTCTTTCTTCGACAAATCAAGTGGTTGCTCGATGGCGGTTTGACTGACTGGATTAGCCAACGGTACCAAGGCTGGTATCTTCGATTCTCGTCGATCCCTCGCCCGGGAATTTTGGAACCAAACCTAACGACATTGATCTCTAATTAGAAATAAAGAAATAAACTAGGTATATCACTATTTTCTTTAGATTTCTAATGTTCCTCTGGATAACACAAAATGATATACGTATTTTCGGATATACGTATTAATGGATTTTAAACGTAGAATCACTCCCTTTTATAATAAATATAATAATGCGTAATCACAAACAATCCCAGCTACAATTTACCTGAACGACACGAGTGGGAAAATTGATGTAATTCGCGATCATGATGATCTCTTCTTTCTTGGGTCGGGGATTAATGGCGTAGTACCCTTTCAGGACAGCCAATTGCTCGTCGTCTATCAACGACCTGGCTCTCACTCTCCTTCCGTTATCGTTGTGCGTCTGCGAGCCATCCTCCTCGTCCTCGGAGTCCACTTCCGAGCTGTCCTCCATTTTCCTTTTGCAGCCTGATTTCGCGGTCGGCTGATTCACGTCCTCCAGCTTCGCCGCCAAACCTTCGCTCTGGGAATCGTATTGGTCTGCCGCTGACCAGTCTGGACAGTGCGCCATCTCGCTAGACATCTCGCTATCTTGATCCTGCGCGATAATAACAATAATTCATTATGCGATTAGAGATGAGAATACCGTGCCAATGTGTGTTTTCCTTACACCTATCGTACAGTCTACTTTAAATAAACCAAGTTTGTTGGACCGCTTACTTGATAATCCTCCTCAAACTCCCGTTTCGTTGTGGCCGGTGAAGTGGATAGCTTCCGTACGCTCGCCTCTAACAGTTGCTTGGTCACTGAGGTGTTCACCGTTTCCAGGATCCGTCGCACCGCGTCTAGACCCTGAGGATCGCTAGGCGCTGGAGACTCTTTGCCCTCCGTGCCCTCCGTTCCTTCGGAGTCCCGAGACGGGCTCGTAAGCTCTCGATGAGATTCAAATTGCTCGGCTACCTCGTCCAATCTCTTGGAATGTAGCTGATTCAGGATTTTGCCGAGGGACGCTTGTAGAAAGTAACTACCGAAGCCCATCACTTGAGGCAGAAGGGTCGGCATGTCGTAAATACCTGGAACCAGGTTGCTTTCTACATTGCGGATCTCTCCGATTCGCGGATCTACTGACAGAAACATGTTTCCTGGGGCGTCAGTTCCTTGCAGGCTGGAGCGTTTTCGACCAAAGGTTTTGGATACTCTTCGGTGTAAATAGAAAAAACGATCTCTATACTATTTCCCTTCAAATGCTGAATAGGATCCAAAACATGAGGTCGAGAACGTTGTAATAAAACTTGCTTAGACTACAATGATTATAAATTAGAATTGTGATAAAGCAACCCGTCGATCTAATCTTGAATCTTGGTTAGGACTTGAAGAAGCCAGGAGCGAAGGAGACTTCCTTATTAGGTGAACGTCTCCGAGCACTCTTGAGGCTCTGTTATATTTTTTTTTAATGAAATTCTGTACTTTGTTGCTTGTGTCCTCAGGTGAGACAAAAGTAAATCATGCAAGGCCGTTTCGCCAATTAATGTACTACCGCTTGAGCCAATTATACCCACATGTGTGCTATCTATCGTATCATCACAGTGTAAACTTGTTCAGAACCGTCATATTAATTGGCAAAATGACCCTGAACGATACAAGATACAAGTTCTAGCTTTTGTTTTCCCTGAAGACACAACCCTATAGAAAAAGAAATGTACAGGATTCTACTGTGGCCTGCATGCGATGTCAAGATATTTTTTTTTGGTGGCCATTATGTAACTAATAAATCCATGAAAAACTTCTCAGATGTTCAATGTACATCCTAATTCCTTGTAAATGATCAATCGTTGTAAAATCGTGCTCGACGTTCGCAGAAAACTAACGAATGTAAACGTTATCGGCTCTCACCCGCTCCTTCTCGTTGTATCTCCTGATAGTCCGAGGGTGAAAGCTTTGGCAGAATAGGGAGGAAAGTGTTATTATTCGCCGCGAGCAGGTCGACCTCGCGTCGTCCTGGCGGCAGGGATTGTTGCGCCTTCTTCGGGCCGCGTTCGACGTTGCTCACGTTTGTGTGCCTGGGCTTCTTCAAGTTCACGATCAAGCACTTCTTGGCCGTCATGTGACTCGAGTACGACCCCGAATGAGAGAAACGTTTCCCGCAGTTGTTGCATTGGAATGGCTTTTCACCGCTATGGATGCGGAGGTGTTCCTGAGCAAATTAGAGAATAAGTGTTGTAATTAAACAATTAAATAAACATCCTAATCCTACCGAGACACGGCTGGACGTTGGATCGCATATCGAGTTTGAGAAACTGTAGCGAGGATGTATGCAGGGTACTAATATTTTACTAAGTCATAATTTTACTAGTCATTATTACTAGTCATTTATTACTACATTATAAAATGGATATTTACTAGTCAATATTTTACTAGTCATTTATTACTACATTATAAAATGGATCAAATATGGAAGGTATGTACATTTCTTTGGAGACTCTACGGTTACTCAAACTTGATATGTGATGCAAAGTCACATCCTGGTAGGATTAGGGTGAAAGAAGGTTGTCAGTCTTTTTTCGACTCGCGACAAATCTGACACGGTGACTAAGAACTAATTTATCTAGTATATGTGTATGCGAGTACAGAGTGACGCAAAACAGCACATTGAAATGGTGTTTCTGCTTCATTTTTAAGGACAGACACTCGAACTACGTCATTTAAAATAGTATAGCTAATTAGTATGTCACCCATAGTAACGGTTAGTGAAGCATAGATAAATCCTTTACAAAATCCTGCGCTGCGTCATCCTGCACTCGATGTGCGCCTAATGTAATACCTAAGAACTAAAGTGAAACGGATATATCAGTCTCTGGAAATGTTCATTCGGTTCTAAGTAGCGATGGAGATCGAAAAACTTGGATGATTTCGTATTACTTGTTCGGTGATTATTCTTTCTATTTCTTGAAATTAGAAGTCTCGAGCCGAAAGATGATTTAATAACGATTGCGTTATAGATAGGATTCGCTATATTTCATTTAGTTATTTTATTTTAATTAGCATATATTACGAGATCATCCAAGTTTCCCTTATTGGGTCTCGAATCGTTTCGAATTTTATTCAAAGTCGGCGAAAGTATCCAAGAACTCGAACGGACCTTGCAGAATTTTATCAAATCACAGTATGAACCCTACATTTTTTGTACGTAGAATTATTTACTTAGTTTTATCCTTTGATCACAAAGACGCTGTATGGACTTCGAATGACAAAACTCGAATTACGAAAGGTCTTTTAAAAATCCTTTGATAGTACAACGCGTCTGTCAGCGTTTAATCTGGTTCATTTATGTGGTGCATTTCAAAAGTCCAGAATTACCATCGATATTTAAATACCTTCAAGAACTGAGGTTTTGAACAACATTCGAACGATAATTTCAACAATCAAACCAGAGATTCGAACGTCCATCGCACGGAGGTGCAAGTATATCGATGCATTCTACGTGGGCGTGTACGTTTTTTTTTGTTTTTTTTTTTTTTTTTTTTTTAAACAAAACAGGAACGTAAATTCTATTCGAGACAAGACATTCAAGTGGTTACAAGACAACTATATATCGAGTCAGGCTGCGTGGAAAAACCGCGAAACCAAACAACGGAAATAAAACGATGTACGAATGAAGAAATGAAAAATAAGGGTGCACTCGTAGTACCTTGAGGTGATGCTTAAACTTGAAGGCTTTCTCGCAATGGGGACACTTAAACTTACGAAGCAGGGCACTCTCATCATGGCTGATCATGTGCCTCTGGAGTCGGTAGACGTTAGCAAAGGTCTTGCTGCACACCCCGCAGGACTGCAACAAAATTTATAACTATTAATGTCGAGGTGTTCGCCAAGTAATAGTTCGGTAATCTCGGCAGAGTATGTACGAGGTGTTTATCGAAATACGAGCCAGCGTTTTTCTCGTAAATATCATGTATAGAAATGAAATCTGTGCCTTTACATTCGATCTCTTCTAACATTTCAATTCGCTCATTATTTTTTAGAATTTCCGTTACAATGAATCTGTATATGATCTGTATATGATCTGTATATGAATACATGATCTAACTTTCAACCTGACGGTCATTGAAATGTGTCTATACATACGAAGTTCAGTAGCCAACAACGTTCGCTTATTACTTTACATTTCATTATTTATAACTCTAGTTTAAACAGGCACTTGTGGTATATGTGAAAGTTTACTTTTTTTTTTTTTTTAATACGAATAATTCAGGTGGAAATTTTTGGAACGACAATCTGGTCGCGTTCGCGGTTCGTTGTGTATAGCGCATGAAACGTCTTTGTTCCCCAGGCGCTACGTTCTAAAAAAGCACACTTTCCGCGCGGAAAAAACGCGAGCACGGTCTACTTTATTCGAGGCGCGCACGTGTTTTTGCTTCAGCGTAGCCGTGAACCAGATAAAGCAACAAAAGGAAGCTGGAATTTCAAAGTGAAACCGAAGAACGATCGCGTGCTCCGCCATTAGAGTAAACTGTTTCGTATCACGTGTAATTGCGCCGGCCAATAACGTTTCAATTAAATTTAACAACGAATGTCTTTTGCGCGAGCGATGCTGTAGTTTTGTGGTTGTTTTTAAACGTTTCTCTTACGTCTCGAATAATAGAAATGCAGTAAATACGAGGAGTATGGACAAGGATACGGAACCTCTGATCGAATTATAAAACGAGTGCGTCTATAAAGCTAATCTTGAGTATGTGCTATCGGCAGTTTTGATATCGACTTTTTTTTTTAATTTGATTCGATTTTTCAGGAAAAGAGACCGGATTGATTTGACTTACAGTAACAGTGACTTAAAAGGCTTACATGGTTATTTTACTGTCAATTGTGTTTTGAATACTAGAAGCATTTCTGATCGTGTAAAAATATCCATTGATTTTTTATAATTTCATACAAATTTAGTAAGTCGGATAAAATGGAGTTGACTAGTCGGGGTTTTGAAGAGTTTACGCGTCTACTTCGCTACTCTGATCGCTGGAAAATAGTCACATTTTGGAACACAATTTACATTAATTCTCAAAACTGGCTCTAATCGAACCTTCGCGATACGCAAACCGAAGTTACAATATAAATACGTCGATCAACAAAGAAACAGCTACATTCAAAACTCCGACCGTCGTCACAGCTTAGAACCCCCAAAAAACCGTAAACAAAACAATTCTCATCGAAGCAACGAGTTCCTTAATCAGCCGAGAAACGACCAAAATCGTCCCTCGAATCCCTAAACCAACGCGAGTTAACAACCACCGAACGCTTATCCGTCACCAATCCCGCCCCTAAAGAAACTCTACGCAGTCAAGTTCACGAGAAAATACGATCCCGTATCAAGACCATCCCCCACCCGAGTCCCGTTCGACCGAACCAAGAGACTAAAAAACAAAAGTAAAGAAAGAAAGAAAAAAAAAAAAAAGAATAACGAAAGAGCGACATCAAGAGAGAACGGAGCGAGAACACGGGGGTGGAGAATCCGCAGACCGGTCGCGCATGATCGATAATACACACAGGGAACAATGGAGTCCTCTCGTCCTTGACGTTAGTTTCACTCACCACTTGGGACAATTGAGCGTTGAGATCGTTCTTGTCGATGGCGTAGGTGGTCTTGTGCGTGTCCTCGAGATGGAGCTGAAGGATGTGGACGTCCCAACAGAGGATGCCGCACTGGGGACACCTCTTGCCACCCTGTTTCGTCGATCCGCCCTCGCCGACGCCACTGCGGCCACCAACCCCTCCTGTTCCACCACCACCACCTCCTCCTCCTCCACCACCTCCTCCTCCACCACCACCACCACCACCACCACCACCACCGCCGCCGCCACCACTCGTTTCGCTACCTGGCCCGCTACCACCTCCAGCGGCACTTCCTGTGGTTGGCGACCAGGCCGCGCAATCTACGCCCACCTCCACTTTCACGACACCTGCTGCCTCGTCCTCGCTGCAACCTGAAACACGAGCCGCACGTGCAACGTTATTTGTCGCCTTTTTTTTGCCCCTCTCTCCCTTCCTCTCCCTTCCTCTCCCTTCCTCTATCAGTTGTTCGCGCGGCGATAACAGCCCACCGTGGCTGCGCGTGCATCTCCCGCGGACACGCTCGCGTTTTGGAGGTGCGAAATTTGTTCTCGGTTAACCCTTTCGACCGGGCTGGTTTCTGTTTAAACGATATTTCGTTTCTCTTTCGGAGATTAATCGTGTTGAACCAGGGTTGGCTGTCGATTAAAAATCGTATTCGGATAAGAAGGGACGATTTTACCGACGCTCGATAGATGTTCATTTTTTTTTTTTTATTTTTCTGTATGTTGCTGCGAGTCTCAATCGTAATTTGGCCAAAGACAATCAGTTGTGTTCACTGGGACACGTGTGTTCCGCCAAGGTCGAAAGGATTACGGGTTCGTCGCTTTTATGTTTTTTGTGTATTGGTGTGCACGAAATCTTTTTCGTGCGTGTCGAACGAATAGGATTAATAACATTCTTATAATTTTAGCCTTTTCACGGGACGAGGTGTACGTCTTAATTACTTCTACTTTGCTACTTTTATTTCAATTTTTTTGTTTTTTTTTTTTTTTTTTTTTGTATTTTGTTCCTCTTCCGTCTATTTACCAAGACTGTGTTCTGAAAATGAATGATTCGTAATTAGGCGATGTTCTTCGTCGCCGTTTAACATTTGAAAGTTATCGAACCACGATGCGTAGCACGATCAAAGATACGGTAGATGTAAGGCTCGAGGCTCGAATATCTTCGCGAAGGAGCCTAATTGAAGATAGAGCCACTGCACAGTCTAAACGTCGGTCGGTGGACGTTCGTAAATATACAACGGGGAAGTACGCGAGGCCTACTTCGAGAAGTAAACGATGAGAAAAATATCGATCGCGCGTACAGCGATTTCTAAAGATTACAGCAAGCAGAAGATTATCGTACGGCAAGAAAAATAGTAGTGGAAAATTATTGCTTCGATGGGTATTTTGTATAACCATTCGAAGTAATACTCATGAAGGCTTTTCTAAAAGGGAATGTAGGATTTCCTTTTTCAAGACAAATATGTACGTTCTACTATTTGTGTTTGATTGAAAACAATTCTGAAACACCGTTTGGAAAACTCTTCACGTAGATTGATCTGCAAAGTTTAATATTTATTATATGTTCGCATTTCTAAAGATGGTCACGAACTGAACGACCGAGACGTTAATGGAGGTGAGATTTAAGATTATCGAATTATAGTCACTTTTATTAGATCGACAAGATTCGCTATAAATTACTTAAATTTTCCTCGATGCGGGCTGCGACTGAAACACCGTGGCCACGGTGATACGAACTCACACCGTGCTAACGAGCAATCGATACAAACGATACGACTCCTAGAGAGCCAGAAATGCGTCTCACGGTCATCCTCCAACAGACAAATTTTCTCTGGCGACTAACATCGACGATCGAGTATAAAACTGTTGTCTAAATCAAATTTTCAATATGAATCAAAGGCGCGCAATCTAAAATCTATTATTCGTTAAATAAGAATAAATTTATCCACGCGTCTGTGTGTTACAAAATTTTCCCTTTAACCCTCCGCCCTCTTCCCCTATACATATACGTAACGCTAGCATAAATACATAGTCATCTAGCAACAGCTTAAATATTTTTATATTTTTTTCACTAAGCTATGGCGATATAAATACAAAAGAATATCAACGAGTCTGGAGATCCTCGCAACTCTTTACTCAAATGAAACTAGCTAATAAATCGGTATGTTCTGTTCGAATTCCTCACCTATTGTTCGAATCAGAACTTATCTCATACTTGCGGTCGAACAGTTGCGCAAAATCGAACGGAAGTAATGTCTGACCGAGGACAAAGTCGCTAACAAAGCGTCGATTCGTTGTTTGGCAAATCGCCGGCCGGTATAAAATTTCGTTGTGACTCATTCTCGTCGATGTTCGGAGTGTCATGCAGGAGAGGATCGTTCGATCACGTTCACACGTTCCTTGCCAGGGATATCTGTACAGCTCAACAAGTCTAACAAGATACCAACGTTCAATGCCATACTTACGTCTCAGGGGTGAAAATTATCCACCAAATGGTAGACAATGTTCCATGTTGTTCCGATGTTTGTTTAAACATCTCAAGAATAGGAGAAAAGATAGGAAGGAACGTTGAATATGAAAATAGCTTGCTTTCACAATCAATCAGGTGTTTGGCACGTCGATCACGTGTTCAGACCTTACGGTTGTTAATCTATTTTCACGTTCAACAATTGTTCCCATTAGTTTCTAGGGATGCTCAACTTAAATAGGCAAAGGTCTTCTTCGCAGCAATTTTTCTAAGAACCGCTAGAGAACTGCCAGGCTCGACAAATATCAATACAGTGAACATCAAAAATAAATAATCTAAAATACAGAAAGACAGACTTCTACGATATTTCCTCAACTTCAAGTTCAAGTTTATATAATTTAAAAATTGCTCGGTCTACCGAACATACCTACCAAATTTCTCTAACTTCTTTGTCCACATAACGACAAGAAACGAACGACTACCTCTCCCTGTACAAGAACATCAACGAATAAAAATAAAATATATTTATTAAAAATAAAATATATTTATTTTTATTCGATCTTGTTGAATGCAAGCGTGATAGAAGTCGGTGATTGTCAATTGGGCCCGTTCTCCGTGAACAGTTTTATTCGGTCTCTCGGATTTCGATAGCGCGGCGAAGAAAACAAGCGGGCACGGCGTGAAATCCGTGGATCGTTGGAAAAACAACGCGAGAAAACGGAAGTCGCGTACGTAATCATGTTTCTTCGAAGCCTGGGCCAATCGCGGACCGCGAGGCGAACTTTACTCGCGCGGTAGGCCGATAAAACGTCGAAATGGGTCAGAGCCGTGACCTTTCCTGTCTTCCTACGTACCGTGCGAGGATGTATGGCCGTGTCATGTCGCGGATCTGCGTCGCCTTCTCGAGAATCGTCGCTTCAAAGGCAAACCGACGATTCGTGCGACGCTGGCGACGCTTACGAAACATCGGATCGATTCCCGTCGCGACTTCCCTTTAACGCGTTCTCTGTCAGAGTGATATAAGGATTAAACGCCCTTGGTGTTGTTGTATTAAGCGTCATCGGTGAAAAAGAGCCGAGTGGAGTTGTTCTTTAACGATTAAAACTGAAGTTGAATAACAAAGAGAGGGTTAGGTGTTCGATTAGAGGGTCAGACAATGCAAAGGCTCGCTTTCGATGAGAAATAGACTGATACGTAGTTGGATACCCTGGCGTTGTTGTATTAAGCTCCGCCAGCAAGATAAATCTAAATGAAGACGTTTCTAATCGTTCTCAAAACCAGAATTGAATAGGGTTCGGTATCTATTCTCGAAGAGAGCATTAGTTCGTTCGCACCTTTCAACTTGACTAAAAACACGAAAAACATTAAAAATTGTAAGAGGTCCTAATTCCAGGGATAGCCAGAGCCAGTATACAGGGTGTCCGAAAAGTCGGGGAGGAGCCGGAAATGGGGGGTAGCTGAGACGATTCCGAACAACAATTTCCTTTGCAAAAATGTCGAATGGGGCTTCGTTAAGGAGATATTAAGAGAAAACCCCGACCAATCAGAGCGCGCGTAGACCGTTGGAGCGGCCGCGGTAGCGAAGGCTACGCGCTAGGTCGATGCTTCGATGCACGTCGAGTCACTTGTTCGCGTACAAGCGCTGCCGCCTAGCGCATAGCCTTCGCTACCGCGGCCGCTCCAACGGTCTACGCGCGCTCTGATTGGTCGGGGTTTTCTCTTAATATCTCCTTAACGAAGCCCCATCCGACATTTTCGCAAAGGAAATTGTTGTTCGGAATCGTCTCAGCTACCCCCCATTTCCGGCTCCTCCCCGACTTTTCGGACACCCTGTATATTTTTTCTACAAGACTGAAATTTTGTGTTTCGACGATTGGAGACTACATTTTCTCTTAATATCTCCTTAACGAAGCCCCATCCGACATTTTCGCAAAGGAAATTGTTGTTCGGAATCGTCTCAGCTACCCCCCATTTCCGGCTCCTCCCCGACTTTTCGGACACCCTGTATATTTCTGTACAAGACTGAAATTTTGTGTTTCGACGATTGGAAACTACATCGTCTAACGTTTATGGTAAAAATACGTTTATCCGCAGGGTTAACACACTTTTAATCGTTGAGCGTGGCTATCTACTCGGCCTCTCGCTCTCGATATCTCGAATTGGCTCGCAGGAAAATGGGGCCCTCAGTGCCGTCGGCCTTCTTCTTGTTCGCCGCTCGCAACCGTAGGAATTTCTGGCGATTAATCCACTTTCTGCCGTTTCCTCGAAACGCGGATTGTTCATCTCGATCGGGAGAAGGTACTATTAACCGCGAGGTGACTTCTAATTCCCCAGTTGCGAGAAACATAACAAGATAAAAGGCGGACGAAACGGCTTCGCGTGATTCGTACAATCTAACAGTTGTTTCGTTTGTTTACGAGAGAATAGAAGCCGGTGGACGTTTGCTTCTTTGTTTACTGAGAAATAAAATACTATAACCCGCTTGCTATTTGTTTCTGCCATGGAAATGGTTGACAGAGAGATATTCTCGGTGAACTATCGAGGATATTTGTACGGCCGTTAACTCTTCTCAACGTTCGAAGGCTTTGCTTGTATCGAGAACTTTCCAAAATTTTGTTTCATCTTACGTGTAAGAAATCATTCTTTGCTTATTTATCAAATTTTTTACCGAAAAGTGCTTTAGAATAATGTTTCTTTGTACGCGATATATTTTATACAATTTACGTAACGTATTTTTTAATAATATGCCCGCGACAATTACTCCAACAGAGCCATTTTGTTATTAACAAAGAAGATCCTAAAGCTCTTTCTAAGAAATCCTTCGTTTGTCCAGCCTATAAATTCTTTAAATATAATAATTACATGTGTATTAAGAAATAATGGTGGTGATCGATGTAGCTGTACAAAACAAACAAGGGTAGTTTCCTCATCTTCTTTTACTTGTTCATCGACTAGGATGGACGATATCTCGAACGAACGTTAACATCTCGAAGCAATCGAGACTGCGTGCAGATGCGTATCTTTCAGTGGCTGTTCCTCGCGGGAAGGGGATGCGCCACCAATGACGTCAGTGGAATGCAGAAACGAGCATAGCAAATTGTAAGTGATATCACGCAATCTCGGATTCATACGCGGCTCGAACCAGCGACTTAACCGATCTACTTCGATCGTGATCGACAGGCGTTTTCTATTGTCACCGACGCGACCGAACCGATTTTTCCAATCAGCAAAACGTAACTGGCCGTCTCATAAATAGATCGTGGATCGCACACGTTTATAATGCAAATTTATAACACGCAATACTCGTACAAAATCGACGAAGACAAATAGTTTGAAGATCGATATAATAAAATGAATATTTTATCTTGTGTGAGTGTAGATATTAATTCTGTGCCTTTATATTCGATCATTTATCATTTTAACTGGAGAAGATACATTTAATCGTAATTCTCTTATTAGATACTAAATCACCGACACATGTACGTACATGGAATTTTATTTATGTACGTATGGAATTTTATTTATGTACGTATGGAATTTTGTTATTATTCTAACGGGTTACAAGTGTGTTTGAAAATGACAGTAATCGTAATAATAAATGAAAATTTGATGGCTACTAAAGTTCATACATAGCAACGGCCATCGGGTTGAGACTTGGAAGGTTAATATTTTTATGTACCAAAATCACGAGTAATACGGAATGAATATCTTGCATTGCATGCGAATGAATAAAATAAAATAAGACAAAATTAATATTTTACTTTGCGCGAGTGCACGTAATTTCTAGAAATTTGCACGTGAACGCATCATGGGATCCGTTTATGAGACAGGTGAACAACTACGACGACATTTAGGCGAGCTGAGGGCAACCGTCGACTTTTTCCGAATGCGCGTTTTATCGCGGCGAACGAATCGACGATTTCAACGCGGTGGTACACGGAGTATTTTATTTTTATTCGCGTGTTCCACGCCCCCGTTTGGAAAGTGGAATGCGCCTCTGAAAGGCAGAAAAGTTCGCGGTTGAAAAGGAAAGACACCCGCCCCGATGGAATCGATGGCTTATTTTGCTTGTTTGCGACACTTTGTGTTTTCTGCGGGCGAGAATTATTTTTGTTGGTAGACAATTACCGTCGGTCGTGTAACGCGATGAAACGGTGAATTCTGTTCGCGTGAAATTTAACGTGAGTTCAATTATTATTATAGTGGTACACCTGTACCTTACGATTTAACAAGAATATATTATTTAATAATATTGCAGTGTAAGTTACCGTTGCCTGTGTTGTACTTTTGGTGCTCTGCTTGAATTATTCGATGTAATTACGCAGCGTAAATACTTTTTCCGTACAATTGATCGCAGGAGTATTATTGATCTTAAAGAGGATCATGCGACCATTTGATATTATCAAACACACACTTTTTACGTGCTCAAATATCTCGAATAAATAGAAATTTATCTCCACTTTCGTGTTTCGTTTGTTATAAATTTTACGTGTATTCTTACGATAAGTTCTATACGTATATGCGTGTAGATATTCTAATTGTAGATCAACGATTAATTATTCCGATTTCAGGAATTTTAATTATATTTTGATTGGGTTTGAGGCCACTTTTTCATTATATCGAGACGTGTCCAGGGTATCGAATTTAATTTCAAGACGTCTATCGGAACGAGTCCGTAGCAGACGTTTCCTGAGATTATCATATGAAATAGCCAGCGTGTCGATTGCCTCCGGAAAGTGGGCAGCTTTTGTTCGCGAGATACGGTCAATTGTCACGAGAGCTTCTAGGAAATCCAAGAAATCTCGGTCGCCTTCTAGGCAAGGTTTAACGCTTGCCGACCGCGATGGAGTTTTATTCTAATGAAAATTTGAGAGGCTTGAATCGATCGATGCTGTGACTCCTTTGAAATTAGCAAAATTCCAGGTGCAATGTTTAGTGCAGAAAATACCGAAACATTCATACGCTAATGTCTTGAAATCTCCTTAGAGGCATAATCGGTGCACCTATTAGCACGTTAACATGCGAAGTACGATTAATACCACATTAAAGTTTTCTCGGTGCTTTAATTGGTTACGTTCCGTATCATCTTTGGATAATACAAGCCTTAAACCCATTGTAATTGCAGGCGAGTGTCGTTGTACACGACCGCAAAAGTGAAGTCTGTTTATTGCAACGTATTAGTTAAATATTATTAGATTATTTACTATGTATTCGAGTTCACTTTTGATCCGTTCAGTTTACTACGTCTTATAAACGTATTCTCCTCTTTCATTACGTAACTCGTCTTTTTATTCTAGCAACCATATAAAATATTATCTTATTCGAATACGTACGCTACTATTGATTCACCAATTATTGCGTTCATTCGTAAACAACTTCCGTTTGTTGCCATACATATTTCTAAATATATTATTACGTAAGAGATCTCAATTAATCACTTAATCCTCATAGATTGATATCACTCGTTCCCGTTTAATAGACAAATTAAGAATTGTTATTTGCGGAGGTTTCCTCGAAAGCATCGTCATTTGTTACCTACGACGGAAGTTATTCATGAATCGACCCAATTATATTTCATCGAAGTCATTGTTTCACTTTCTCACTGTACACTGTACACTCGCCATAATTTTCCACCACCTTTTGTCTCGAATTACAGAGAAAAGTGTTTGTCGCGCGATAAAATGTCCCTCGCGCTGTCTGCGGACAGGAGTCACGCTTCGCGCGATAATTATTCAGCGAAAAGACACGTGCATCGGGTAACGATCACGCGAATCGCCTTCGCGATTCCTTGGAAAGCCGCTTCAGTTTCACGGACGACACGCCAAGCCTCACCGACATCGTTAAAAACCACGTTATACGCGCTGTTTCGATTCTGAATGAACTCCGTCGAAACTTTATTTTTCTCTGGATGATCGATCGAGATAATATCTAGTTACTTTATGAAATTCTTGCATGAAAATCACAAGATACACGATTCTACGATCAAAGTTTCAGCAACTTTATGTGGCCTTCACGGAATTAGACATAACTTGCTAGGAGGTCTCGTCGACGAAGACTTTTATAGCCATCATTTTCTCGGCCTGATAATCGATAAATTCACTTTTATTTGTTTGGTAGATAAATCGCTCACGGGGAAACATAAAATAAATCGAATCTTTCCGAGTGCTTTCTGTTCTTGTACGATCGATGGTCTCCAAACTTTCGGCGTCTTTCGTGCACGATGCGAATCCGAATTCGATATCACGCGAAACCATTTTCGAACGCGTTGACTGCCAGACAAATATTCTTGTAAATTTCTGCTGGGATTAAATATTATTTAGATTATTTAAAAATTACTCGTGGTACGTATTTTTGTAAATTCATAAAAATTTACGAATTTCATTTGAATTTATTTCCTTGGATGCTCGACTATCGTAATTAAGTTTTTTAATCGTTCGGTAAAAAGCACCGTTTATCCATTGCACGTGTTAATAATCCCAGTACCGTTCGTAAGTACAGTCGTATAGAATAAGAATCTTTTTGAATTTTGTGTTTCAGATGATCTCTGACGCTATATTTGTCAACGCCGAGCATCTTCGCGTTTTTTTTACATACCTATAAACAACAGCTTATAAGTTATGCAATTTTTCTGTATTTCAATTACAAAAATCTATATCCATTGCAGCTAACCCAAAAAAAAAAAAAAAAAATGTGATACATTAAAACTCTTTGTGCTTAATACTTCGGGGGAATGAAATTTGCAGATGCTACATATTTCTTGACTCGACGAACCGGAAACCTCCCTTAAACACCTTTTCAAAGATTCCGGAAAATCTCTGAAAAATTCTAAACACTCGCCAACGAATTGTTTACCTGGATAAATCATTGTATCGAAATTGAGCCCAACTTGCAGAATAGGAACTAGAACCCATCCCCGGAGTACAATGGTGTCGCGATACCGTTGTGGATGCTTCCAGCAAACCGAAGGTAAGAAAAGAAAAAATACGAGATGAACGGGCTTACGTCAGGCGGGCAACGTGGATCAGGCCATAAAGGCGCGTTCGCACGGCGCCGAAGATGCGTCGCGGCGATCCGGCTGACGCCGCCGCCGCGCGCGAAGTAAACGATTTGTCGGAGAGGTCATTGAGCTTGATAGGGCGCGGCCGCCATCTTCCAGAACGTTAAAACCACTTCGTCGCGCTGCCACGGGGACGATTCTCGCATAGATCCGATGTCCGCCGTGTCATCCGCGACGAACGATCATCTATCGAAGGTTTTCTAATTCGGGTGGCATCTTTTCGCGTTACTGTAACCGATGATTACGAGATCGATGACGGGCGTACGGCCTCGAAAATAATCAGCGAAAAATTTATATTAACCCTTTGCACTCGAGAGGTGACTCTCAGGTGAGACTAGGTTTTCTAGGCTTTCTAGGTTTTCTAGGTTTTCTAGATTTTCTAGGTTTTCTAGATTTTCTAGGTTTTCTAGGTTTTCTAGGTTTTCTAGGTTTTCTTTAGGTTTAATATCGTTGGAACTCGAAGTGCCAATAAAATGATTGTCGTTGAGGCAAAGGTGACCCGAGTCTCAAATCTCAATTCTGAGATCTCATTTTCGAAGTCAATATAATCTGAGCACGTATTTGATGCCTCCGTGCAGAAAAAGAGTTAAACGCGTTCTCGTAACGTTAGGAAAAAGTTCCTTCGTTGAATCCCTACCTGATTTGCACGAATGTTAACGCGTTACATAACACGCTAACGTTGCCAAATCAAAGTTTTGAAATGCTCGGTCTGCGTGACGTGGAAGTCAACAAGGCACACCTTGCACAATGGAATCCCACATTTCGATAAACGCTACTATTTCCCGACCAGTAAGCTCGTTGCTTGATGTTACCATTATATCAAGAAACCGGAAGCACTTCTCGCGCATCAGTAATTCATAACTTAAAATAAAAGTCACGTTTATATAAATATCGTTTCATTTTGGAAGACTTTGCTCCGACCAGGTGTTTTAGATGTAAATTGTTTGCGCAAAGAGTTCACTGAATAATCGTTCGCTTGATATATGTACTGTATGTATGTGTTTGATTATAGACACACATCCTTGCATCGTATTTACTCCCGTAAAATTTATTACGTTTCAAGCTTCGTAATTTTCAGAACTAAAAGATGAATTATTATTGAAGATCAACCGTAATCTGTCGGCCCCCGTTCAGCAACATGAATCAGTGCATGGAAGATTTCTCAGCAAGTATCAACGGGCTCCAATGTGTTAACAAACTTCCAATCTCGGTAATTGTGTATACATTGATAGTTTGCAAAAACTGGGTATACGTACAATGTGTGTGTGTGTGTGTTGTAAGCCATCTAACGTCTCTTTCCCTATCTGAACTTTCTTAATCTATGGATTTTCTTTTAACTCTTTATTTACTGAATTTCTCAAAAGTTTTTCAAACTCCAGGCGACCATTTTGGTCTTATATTTATCTTATATAGTTGTCTCTAACAAGCTTCCAAAAGAAAAAAAAAAGCTTGTGCTGGCTTAATAATTAAAAACGAACTTCATGGAAGTTGACTTGAGAGTCACAATAGGTTTCAAAGCGTGTAATTAATACAGCACCATGAGAAAATTGTAAGTCCCACCAGTAAATAAAGGGTTAAGAAGGGTACGTATTTATAAGAGCAATTACTAAAATATCGATCGAGAAATTAATTTTGTACAGAGGCTTTTCCTACCAATCAATGATTAAAATTCCACAGCGAAAAGGATAATGGTTACGGTCCTCGAGCCTTGTTATTCGCCATCGTGTTCACATTCTATTTCGAAGCCCAAATTCGTACAACGTCCGACTTACTCATCCGGTGTATCTGAGGGCTGAGGTCATTCTCACCCCCATTAAATAGTGCAGCATGTACGCGTTCTCGAAAACTACGTGCATTAAGCTCGCGTCAGAAATTCGCCAAGTCAATTCAAGCTTCAAACTTTGTTACACCCTCGGTTGTCCGAATTTTAACGTAGAATAATAAGGTACCAACCTTTCGAGTCTTCAACCTCTACGCGTAACCCGAGTCTCAACCGGATGGACATTATAAGAGAGACGTAATCTGTTAGAAGAATTTGCAAAATTTGCAAGAATTAGGAAAATTTGCAAAGGAAAATTTGCAAAGGAAAATTTGATGGCTACTGAACTTTGTGTACGTAGATAAATGGTAATGGCCATCAGGTTGAGAACTTAGAAGGTTGGTACTTTAACGTAACAAAGTATAAAGTGATTATTTTTACCTAAAGTTACAAAAAAAAAAAAAAAAATTGTAAATAACAAACAACTGAATATAACAGCACAGAGTTAATTTCTACGCCTAATACGGAAACGGTGATTATGATTTTAGACCTTTTTGTTAATTGCATGACGCGCTATTGAAGGCGACAAATATGACAATAAGGTCCAAGTGACGCTCAGAAAGCGACGGGCTCTAAAAAGGAGTCGACACATGGCGGTAAATCTTCGATAACGTTCGTGATTGAACACAAATGGCACCGCTATTTCACGGCATTATAGTACGCACCACCCAATCAATGGAACGCGAGCGCCAATTGGTCGCAGGCTAAATGCCGACCAATCGGTCGTATCAACTTCGTCGATTAATTCGAGCGAAACGCTCAAAAACCGCGCTCGTCGTTCCACATAGAGATGTGGCAAAATTCTTGTCTAAATAAAATCTTCGAATTACGAATAAGGGACGAAGAATTAAGGTCGAAACTCAAATTGTAGAATGGAGATATAGCTCACGGTGGGCAAGCAAATATTTGAATTGAATTGTGCCGATAGAAGAGAGTTTCTAAAATCTTAAGATAAGACATTGAAATTAATGAATCATTCAATACGCTACCGATGTACGACGTAGGATTGCTCGAATAGTCGTATTCGATTAAAGAAAAAGAATCGTCGCGAAACACGAGATAAAATTGGCCAAAAGCGTGATCGAATTTCTTATCGACATTGATACCACCGATACCATATTCTAAAACGAACGTTTTGCGACAGTATCATGAAAATTTACATTTCGCCATTTTGAACGATTACTTATTTAACCCTGGGAGGTCCTCCGACGCCTCGACTGATCCCACGAATTTCTAGATTATTTACAGCTTGTTTGCTTTCCTCAATCGTCAACTCTTGCGTGATCAAAGTACAAGCATTTACAATTAAGATTGCGACTTACGTTGCGTTGAATATTAGGAAAATAAAAAGTATCAAACTACATCATCCAAAT
>NW_026534333.1:1266779-1267863 GCF_026225885.1 Hylaeus anthracinus | reverse complement strand
GCTTAGGTAAATTCAATTGCTTTTGTAATTGCTAATCATTGCTATATATATATATATATATATTTTTTTTTTTTTATACCTATACTCATCATAAGCAGAACTATACCGATATTCGTTACAAGTGGTATTACTTTCCTCTGTAAACGCTACAAATATATCTAATTCAAATCTAATAAAATTTGAGTTACGTGCCGGGTCTAAATTGACCCTGACAAGCAAAGCTTGACAAAAGTCATCCTAGGTTTGATACCTTCTATTCGAGTATCTGGTACTATTGTTATAAAAATTTAATCAAAACAAGAAAAGTAATTTGAAGCTATTCGCGAACGTACATTCCCTTTCACGATCTATTTAGGAAGATAAACGTTCTCGTGAGATCACCTTTATCGCGTCGGGCGAATCTTTTACGACGTAGAAGCATATTCGTCGAGGAACGTCACAAACAAGATACGCGACACAAATGTGGGTTAAACGATAGTGTTGCTTCTGTATCGAAAAACTAAAGCAGCGACCGCGTCACGTTGTGCTATCGTTACAGATCGTGACATCGTGCAAACTACCGACTACAATGAAACAACCGAGTATACATGGTCACGGTGGTCTACCTTTGCGCCGCGAAATACAGTTAATTACTCTTTTGTCGTGCTACGTGTTCGAGAACTTTGCAAATACAGCCCCAGCCACGAGTGGGTCCAAAGCACGCGGCGTTTAAAGACATTGCATAGTTTCGGCGCGACGAAATTAACGCAAAACTCACGGATTTCGCGAGCTTGATTAAACGAAACGATTGGTTAACGAAGTTGTAGCTACACTTTCAAGAGAGTTCGGTAATCGATCTTTCACCGTCCTCAAAATACCATTTTACTACGATTTCAAAGGAAAAGTGTGTTACTGTGTTTTATATAATATTTTTAGCAATGAAATTTCAATCATTAATGGTTAAGGTTTGTTTGACGGAAATTTCACTTTATTTCCTCTTACAAAATATTTTGTCTCATTTGTGTATGTTTTACTTTGTGATTGATTATACCACAAAATGACTCATCGTTCTCTAACGGGAGAACCCTAAATGCCTTCAATGCAT
>NW_026534333.1:1265872-1266769 GCF_026225885.1 Hylaeus anthracinus | reverse complement strand
CTTGAGATTTTTTTCTTATCCTCCTTTCATTCGTTTGCGCTTTTTCTGTTCACCTTCTTATTAAATGCACCAATACAATTAAACCGAATTTGCTTTAACATTCCCGTTTTGTTAAAAAGAAAAGTTATATTTTTCTTTCCATATTTCCTCCATTTCCGTTTCTTTCGCGCTTGTTTCGCGAAGTATTATAAAACGGTAACTGTTCACCTATTATTTAATATTCGAAATGTCGATTTAGTTATTTTATCGAGAGGTGGCGAGTCGAGTCTCGGTTTTTCCGTAGTCGGCGCGCCGGAAACCGGACATTTTTCGCAATCTAGCCGGTTGTTCGCGCGTGCGATTCCGCTATTCGTCCGCGTTTCGTATGAAAAATACAGAAACAGACGGCACCGCGATAAGTGGCCGCTGAGGGATTCGATAAGAGAAGAGAGGGACGACAGGAACACGCGAGCGGACAAGTAAACTGCACAACACGATGCGTTGCTGCTGACACAGTAGCGTCATTCATCTATACCGTGGAATATACGGAATCTTATCTGTCGGCAAGAACAATGTACCCTCCGTGATCACTCGGACGAACATAAGAATCCTCAGAAACGGATCGAGGAATTTCGAGTGACAAACCAAAACATTCGACCAGTGGTGGTGAAATCTATTTCGAGGCTCGGAAGTTTCAGGAAACGAATCATAGTACGGTTTAGAGGAAACAGCAAATTTGCTGTTAGATTCGACGATATTCTTCAAAATCGACTCGAAATTAATGTAGCTTTACGAGTAACAAGTACCTCGAATGGAGAACGTAATTGAATGAATTGCAACGAAATTTTAAACGAAATAATTACATAAGGGAATTTAGAATAAGAGGTTACGAAAAATTAAGGCAAATAAAGTGAGTGC
>NW_026534333.1:1252911-1265862 GCF_026225885.1 Hylaeus anthracinus | reverse complement strand
TTAACGTTAACCTTTGCATTTGCATTTAGAATAAGAGGTTACGAAAATTTAAGGCAAATAAAGTGAGTGCGAGGATTAATGTCGATTCGTGCATTTGTGTATTTATAAATATATCAATTACAACATAAATGGAGAAATCAACGTTAAACTTTGCATTTACATTTGTTTCGTTCTCGTTAGTTTTTCTTACATATGATTTATAAAATTGCGAATAACGTAAGAACGAAATGGAAGTAAGGAGCAAGAAGTTCGCACGATGCCTCGCGAGAGACAATAGACCGTACACGCGCCACCGATACATGATTCGATAAGCAATGAATCAACGCAAGGAAGTTTCACGAAAATATTTCGCGTACGACTGATCAAAGAGTAAAAAAACGTTCACCGGAAGACCGTTTAACGCGAACGAAGTAAACGATTCGGCAGCCTCGTTTCGTCGAAAGTCTCAGAATCGATTGTACGACCGTCGCGACGATACTTTCGTCGACTCCACGCCAGCGATTGTTAGGGAAACGCGCGCACGGTCTTCTACCTGATCTCAAAAATAGAACCGCGTTTTCCGTCGCCCCCTGTATCCACGTCGGATACGGTAAACGTTTTCGCGCGGGGCACGACACCGTCGCTGGCTTGTTCAATAACCGCCGCCACTTGTAACACTGTATCAGATATACTAATTCGCCAAGGAACGCACGGCGGTGATCTTGGCCTTTCGAGTGTCGGGTTACACGCGTTTCCGGCGAACGAAACTGTTCCGATTACCGATATCGCCCCCCGTTGTAAATTCGTTGAAAATTCGCTCGAGGAAAAGAAACTTCGTCGGATCGTTAGCGAAACGTCGCGGAAGAAACAATACAATTTTTACTTCGATACGAACCGAAAGTTTTTTTTTTTTGTTTGCATCTATTTCGGAAGCATTTTCAGTTGCTACCAACTGTACATGCTTTCCTTCACTCCATTGCGTATACGATTTACGTTTTCTTTTTTTTTTGTACTGTGGTGTCTTTTAATACCGTTTATAGTATCGCACATTCTTTTGCGTGTCTGTTGCCCTCCCCCCCCCTCCCCCCCCTCCCCTCTAGCTCGGGTACCTAGGGATCGCTAAACCCGTACTGTAGCTACAATTAAACATAGCTACAGCCCCTGAAGTTGAACCGAAAGTTGAATCTTCTTGGTGAAACGGAAGCAACGACTAAGACGGTCACCGAGGTTTCAGCCCACCACTCATCGACCAAACAAATAATCCACTAAAAATCAGGTGCATGTACGTTATTTACAGTGTCAATGGTGTCAAACTAGAGAATTCTAGAAATTATAATGTTATAAATTAGGGAATTGCTACGAGGAATTCATCGGGTTTCCTTTAACGAATGTTTGTCTGGATTATATTGCAACAAATGGCGATTTTGCCGCGACTTTTTTTTTCGTGAAAACGCTAAAACGGTGTTCGAGAACGAAACGCAACCGTCGATCAGCGATTGTTCGCGTCCGAATACGTTCGGCGTGTCCGCGCCATGAAAGCGGTACGCGTCGAGTCCAAAGTTCAACCGAACGGACTCTGCTGTCCGTGAATCACGAAAAAGTCATCGGGATTGTTAGGTGACGCGACGCCCAGTACATTCCAGCGATAAAAAAGTGTGCGCGGATCGACGCGAAATTGCGAAACCCTATAAATTTCGGTAAGTAAAAAAAATACTTTCGCGTGGCTACCGTGCCGAGGATGCACGTGCGCGAAGATTCGGCGTTCGATGTGTTTCATCCGACGATGCATTCCGGGAACTGTTTACGACACTTCGCTTTCGGGAGCAATACGTTAACGCTCAAACGCGAGGCTGACTTGCGCTGCAGTTTTTTTTTTATTTTTTTTTTTTTGGCAAATAGATAACGCTTATTATCGGATGTGAAAAATGTCGACATCGCTTCTTGCTTGAATGAACGTTCTAACATTCGTGCTAGCGTATTATCGGTATCGTTTTACGAAGAGCGAAGAACGTTTAACCCTGTACGATCAAAATTATGCTCTGGAAGAAATTGTTCGAACGGGACACTGACGTAACGTGATGATGGTTACATCTGAATAATTAATTGCGAAAATTAATTCTGTGCTTTTACATTTACACGATTATTATAACGGTCATTTCTACTTGAAAGTTGCATGATTTTTGTTTATAAATAAATGGCGAGTTAACCTTGGAAAGGCACAGAATTAATTTCAGTGGCTAATATATAGTTGAATTATGTTTGATCAAATAAACGTTGCAAATAAATTGTTACGTAAAGTTTCTATTCATCGTCTGTTACTTGAATCTGCGTATATCTGCTTAAGAGTTGTTACGAGCAGATTGTTCATCGTACACAGTTAGAAGAATGGAATCAGACATTGGAAATATACAGATTGTATAGGACGCAATCTCAAAGTGGTCCAAGGTTAAGGAATATTTAAAAAAAAAAAAAGTGAATATACTATTTAATACGGATTTTTGTGTGAATATGTACGTCGCGTTAGTCCACCGAAAAATAGATGATATTTTCGGGGATCTTCTGCGCACGCGCTCTTGCTAAATACACGAGCATTCAGGTATGACTGCGCGTACACAAGCGCATTTACCAAGCCACGCGCAAAAATCACCTGTAGGTGCTTTTACATTTATGAATTCACAAAGGGTAATAACTACCCACGAGACATGGATAAAGTACAATGCAACGTCAACGTCATCGTAATACACATCTATCATCTACGTTCTTAAAAGCGATTGCACGGTCAAAGTGCAGTATGCGCTCACTAATCATCGAGTTCTACGTTCAACTTTCAGTGGAAAGACTGTGAAATAAACGTAAACACGTTTCGACACGTTTGCAGTTTAACCTCTTGAGGGATGTTGACACATTCCTGTACGTTTATTTTTATATCAAAATTATGGTTACTTGGGATCGTGATACCTTTTAGAATTAAAAAACATTCCGTATCGAAGCGAGATAGTAAATCTGTATGTTCGAATCGATTTACAGATAAACGTTACTTTGATTTGTGTGTATTCGATCGGAGCAAACAAGAATCCTTTTAAAATTCATCCCTCGAGAGGTTAACGCATACATTACGAAATGAAATATGGCACCCTGCATGTCAACATCACCCTACCGCGTCATCAAATTTGTTCAAAAATTTCGCAACGTCAATAGTTCGATGTAAAAGTCACGGTTTGTCGATATCTCCTTAGCTCTACATCGAGCTTTCTCAAAAATTGAATCGCAAAGCGGAAAAATTGAAGCATGTAAGCTTTCTGTATTCGACGCAGTCGACGATAAAAAATTTGACGGTTCAACGACGCACGGCGCAGTCGCGAGGGTCGCGAACCGCGAGATACAAACATTTCGGAATTCGGAGTATAGATTAGGAAAGAAGTGCTCACCTTTGAACGTATTTCGGACGAGAGTCATGCTCATATTCGCGTGAGCGCGAGCCAGTGCTCCCCGAGGTACGTCTTGCGTCTCTTGGACGATTCCGCCAGGTTGAATGGTTCCGTAGCCGCGGAGCGTCTCGTGATCCCGGCTCAAGAGTTCGTCCAGCGTGATCTGTGACGTTTCAAGGTACAGCGACGCATGGTTGCACTTTTCCTCCCCGTTTCTCTTTCGAATCGTTCGATAGCTACGTCGCCGGTACGAGGTATCGATAACCGCCCGTTCCCGCGTCAAGAATCATCGATACGAATTACGGGGGGGCTCCGGGCACGTTCGATCGTAAGGACGATTCGTATGGGCAACGGAGTAAATGCCCGACGAGACGCGTATTTTTCTCGAGAACGATGGTTATTCACGTCCAGCGATGTTTCGGTGCGCGGCGGTTGCTCATCGTTACTCTCGTTTCCTCGTTGGTTCGGTCGCGTTGTATCGAGCAACGACAATCGACTCCGTGTGCCGCGATCGAGCAGCACCGGTTGCGTGTTCTCGATCACCGTTGATCGAGCCTCGATTCCGGATATCCACGCGCCGGTGAACGAGCACTCGCCGAGCGGTGAACATTAAAAGCAACGTGTCACTCGCGCGCACCGTAGAGTTCAACGAAACACGGGAATGTTGATCACGTTTCTTCTCTTCCGATGCGAAATAGACGAGCGAGCCAAGTGATCGCGGGAGACAGAGAGGAGGAGATAGAACGATAACAGCGACCAAGAGAGGTGAGAGGGCGGAGAATAGAGAGTCGGCCAAGAGACGAGGGAGAGAGGTTATGTGTGCAGACGACGACAGGAGAAATTCCAGCAGGCGGCAGCGCTGAGGTCCACGGATAGTTCGTCCGTTCCTTCGTTCCCCTCGTCTCGATAACTGACGATTCCACGACGATGATTCGAGAGGACCGATTGGGTGGGACGCGTCTCAGACTCGTTGGATTTTCGACGTTCGTCGCTGGTATGCCGAGTTGAAGATTGCGGGAATTACGAGGATCCTCTTGGTAGGATTCGCCAAAAAAAGGGTAACGAATCTCGAGATACAGCCTGTTTGCATGTGCATATCCGCTCGAGTCCGCGTCGTCCGTAAAGCTGACTCAATCCGCACAAAGAGCACTCCTGGCGATCATCTCTCGTGTCGGTCCGTTGTTTCTTCCCGCTCGGTCTTAAAGGATCGACGTCTCGGATTGAAAGGCGTACGTATAGCGAATTACACGATGCAGTGCACTGGCGACTTCCCAACTAATCACACTATACACTCTCGTGAATCGGGGATAGAAAAGAAGGGAACCTCGAAAAATAGAGGAAGACGGCGCACACCGGTTATATCCTTGGAAACGGGCCGTGCAGAAAGCGATACGATGCTCTTCTTTCGCCGTCTCCTCCTCCGCCGCCTTCTCCTTCTTCTTCTCTACCGATTCTTTTCATTCGCGTACGCGTTCCTCGCCACGCACAGAAGCAAAACACACTTAAGGAGACAGAGACCGGAGGGAAAGAATAGCGGGGAAAAAGACGGAGAGAAGAAAGGAACGAGGGAAGTGCGACGGTATCGGGAGAGCCGATGCTAGGGCATCGCAGAGAGCGGGCAAGGCAGAAATGTCGGTGTTACTACCAGCTTGGAGTAGCAAGCACCGGTAAAACACGGTCCTAACTAACACACATGGAGACAGATTGGGGACTGCTGCTTCGGAGTTTACTATAGGATGGGACGGATGGTGATGGCGGCCGTAGCGGACCAGCCACCGCCCCCATGCTTCTTCTCTCTCCCTTCGTCTCCCTTGCCGCGTTCGACCGCCCCCACCACCGTTTTCCTCCTGCTGATTCCTCCGCTCTCTACCTCTCCCCGTAACCGTTCCGACCGTTCTCCTATTCTCCCCCTCTATGCGTTATGACGGACACGCTGGAATCCCCCTCTACCAACATCCCAACTTACCCCCTTTCTCTACCACTCTCGCCTCCAGTCTCCTCTACATCTCTCCTCCTCTTCCTCTCGTTCCTCCGCAGGTCTGCCAGCCTTCCCTGGGCTCCCGAGATGTTATCCTCGAGCGATTCGTGCCGTACTATATATTCGTCTACCCGTGTCGTGTCGCCACATCCCCTACCTGCGTCGCATCTCGGCGTGTGCGTCGCTCGCAATCAAGGTCAGGAGCGTAGCCGTCCGACCGGGCACCCCGCGCCTATCGATTCACGCGATACACACACCCGGGGACGAACACAAAGGAGATAACTGAAACATCGCCAGAGGAAACATGCTCGGCGTCGTTGTTTTCAGTAATAGCGGTTTATGGATCGCTGCGGGAGCTTCTTATCGCGATGCATTCGTCCACCGGAAACCTGGTATCTTTTGAGCCCATTGGTTCACGGACGTGATTGCCTCCCTATTTATCTGCCGAATGCTGAAGGATGCGTGCTGTGCCGATATTGTATTTATGGTACAGTCTCGACCAGTAAAAATTGTTCGCCACTCGCGATTACGCGGCGGTCGATATAGACCACGTAACTAGTAATTGAGTAGATGGATTTTGTTACGAACTCGAACTGATTGTAGCCTCTAACGACGGTTGAGGTACGTTGGAAGGTGTAACTCTCTTCAGGTACCATATGTGACAAGGCTTTTCACCGAGGAACTAGAAGAATTAATCCCAAAAGTGTCAAGTATAACAATTCTAAATAAGATTCGTGAATTTTCATAAACATTCACGATTTTAACGAACCTCTTGAGGGACGAATTTTAAATGGACTTCTTTTTTTATAATCGAATGTTAACATACAAATATGCTGTCTCCCTCTAACATGGTACATTTTTGAATTCCTTTCAATTTCATTAATTTTTATATAAAAGCGAATGTACATGTGTCATACCTCGAGACATATGGCGTGTAAATTATAACGATCATAATTGTTAAGAAAATTTATTCCAATTGTAATTTATTATTGCAATCGATCTTAAACGAGCTGCAATCGCGTGAATATTTCACGAAAGTGACCGAACGGAGTTACGAATAATTACGTGGCTCATGGAGATTTCACGAAGCATTTAGCAATAAAACACGATTCGAATACCTCGGAGTCGAAGGGGAAACGCGATAAACGTTCCGTAGAGCGCGCGGTTATCTTCGGTTGATTCCCTTGACTTTTCACCGGCGTGAGGTATGTAATACGTTCGGTGTAGACAAGAAGAAGCTCTTATTCGCGATGCAATCTACGTCGCCAACGCATCGGTATCAGCAAAATTTTCCATTAGGTCAGCTTCTTCCTGGTAGGAATAGCGATGTAACGATAAACAGGTCTAGTATTGCGAAAATGTTGATGCGTATTTACTGGCACATAGGTGGACTGCTCGCAGCATCCCGTTTCAGCGAGATAATAGGAATAAATCCCTACGCGGGTCATGAATCGTGTGTTCTAAAATTATTAATTAAGAGAATTGACTTCTTCTGGCGCAGCGCAAAAATATTAGTAGAAAGTGTAAGAAAAATAACATTGATTCTCACAATTACTATTCTCTCGTATTACTGACGAAACTAAGAATCACACGATCGAAAACGTTCGAATAAATTTAACTCGGCTAGCCACTCGGAAACCACGGAAGTTCTTTGGCGGACTTGTGTTATTTATTCGACTTTCCACGGTTCACCGGCGGTCTTTGTCTCGTTTCCGGATCGCTGTCTCTTTCGAGTAGTCGGAATAAACGGCAGATAAACGCGGAGCCGCGAGAAAGAGACGACAGAGGAAAGCGAGGCTAGCACAGAGAGGCAAGGTAGCTTATCGTCGGAAACGACGATATTGACGGTTAATGTAAGTACGTACATACGTACAGTCGCGACGAAAGCAGAGACGGCGAGCAGTGGCGGCAGTGTCCGATACTATTATTAGTGTGCAGCTGCCTGCGAATTACTGAATGAAAGGGAAGGACCGCTTCGAAACAATGTCCGAAAGAGACGGGAGCGAGGCTGAATCGCTAAGCGAGAGACATCGGACGATTATTTAGGGCCAGACGTGTATACACGACGAGAACGAAAGCGTGATCCGACCTCGTATCGGTAGTGAACGTTGATTCGTAAATTAGTACAAATTCGTTCTTGTTAATCCCGTAGGATAGGTTCAATCGAACTTGGGAAGTTATTACATCAATCGACTTTGTTGCACGCAGTGAAATATCAAAGTATCCCCCGGATCGTCTCGATGGAACCGTTTAAATACCGAGTTAGAACGTGGAAACTACTCGAGGAATTAATTAAAAGTAATTATTTTTCTCGAAGCCCTGACTAAAATCAAAAATAAAATACTATGAGCTGAGATTAAGAGAACACGTGACAGTAACGGCTTGTTGTAGTTTATATGTACAGAAATGATATAAAAAATCAATTTTTAATACAGTTTATTCAACCATATCCGTTACATCTAGTAGTGTATACTTTGACGATGGATATAGCGGATATGGACGATTAAAATGTATTTAAAATTTATTTGTTATATCGTTCAATGCGCGTATATTAACTGTAATAAGCAATAAATTTATTTACTTGCGTTGCTCGTTTGAAAAGAATTCTCGAAGCGGTTACTGTGATGTGCTTCCTTAAATTATACAAAAAGACAGAAAAGTATCCAAGTAAATTTACATCATTCTCTTGAAAACGTGTACGCGCAAATGTACGCTCGTTAGAAGCTCCAAAATGACCGTCCCCTAATTTGCTAATTTTTTGTAATTGTTTCAATGATCAAGAAACTTATCAAGAAATTCGGAAACGAAGCTCGAGACCGTTGCTTGCAAGCACCGTGCTCGTCAAGTACACGAAACTTAGTATTCGTTTGGAGCAACGAAAGCATTTATCGCGGTGGGCGATAAATTATTTTGAAAAGTCATATATCATGCGCTCGAACTTACGTATCGGGTTACAGACGCTCGACAATTATTTACCGTCACCTACGTCGCTTTGAAAGCGAGCGAAAGGTCTAACAGAGTCTCCTCTGATAAGTATAAACGTTGATTCACATACGAGGAGAGAATTGTCCGCAAAATTAATTTGTGACATAGTCGCACACGTCTATTTCAGAACCGAGACACATGGAAGAATAAACATACGCGTCTCGCGTACACATCGCGCTACAAGCAACGATTAGAAGGGACCTGAGAAAATCTTTTCGATGGTCTGTTTTTGCTACGGAAGCTATAACATAAATTGTACATCAAACTTTGTCGTTTCGTTTCTTGAATAAAGGTCGACAGTGTTTCCACAGTGTTTACGGAAATGAATGACGCAGCATTTGGAGGTGAAAAGTCACGTATAGATTAGGATAGATACTGTACACCGTCCAGCAAACTTGAAAAGCTATGACAACGTTAACCAGCAGTGCAAACTGTAAAAACAGTGTACTATTATTAAATCTGAACCTAGAGATTATGCCTGAAACTAAAATTGAATAGTATACACTGAGATTTAGTTTGCAATCAATTTTCAAAATGTCTTACCGATGAAATATAGTATTTCTCGTTGATTTATGAATATTATTTCTCTAGTTACCAAGAATTTCTCGTTTTGGATTCGCTTCGAATCATAATTGTTTATGCGGAACGAAGTAGCGTGTGAACGAGAGCGGAGGGATCTCCGTTGCACACAATTTTCTTGTGTTCAAGTGCTAAACGAGAAGCGTCGGGCTACGATCGTTTACAGTCAGACTTATGTGCCAGCGAAAGCATAGCCGGGCCATCTCCATTCAACGAGTACTGGGCAATTAAAGCCAATAGTTGCCCGACCCTCTCTCCCAAAGGTCTCGTCTCGAGGTGTTGAATTTCTTGGTATTTCACGAGTCGAACCTCCACGTTCTGCAAACGTTTCTCCAGAATCCCACAATTGTTTACCGCCTTGACGGTATTTTTACACGACTGGAAAATTATCGGATATCTTCAGAGATCATTCAAGTGGTACTGACCACGATCTTTACGTTGGTCAAGTGGAACAGTGCTTTCATATTATGCATTAAAATGTTTGTTGTCTAACCGTTTCAATTCCTCTTCTGTAACGTGTTTGAAACTATTAAAAGCTACGTATCTCGAATCCTATGCACCTTTATTTTCTTTAAATCTTCACCTTGGAAATTCATTCGCCCAGTTTTTTAGTAGAAACTCCTGTCACTCATATGCACATCGAATAATTCTTTTTCCTCTCATCTTCTTAATTGTCTCAATTTTCCTAGATTCGTTTCTTATAACAATTTACATAAATAATAAATAGCATTACCCGAACACTCCCACCGATACTATCGTCTCAAATTGGACTCCCACGCTTCCACCGTGTCCGGAATTTCGATGCATCTCGGGCGATTCTCAGCGAGCAGTTCCCCTGGTAAACACGGTTTACCTCGTTTTCCATTTTTCCTGGTCGGGAACAAAGGGGAAAGAAAACGTCCGCGTTTCGCTGGTGACGAGTCAAGTGTCTCGATCGAGGGTGCGCGAGATCGTTGCTCTCCCGATGATAAGCAAAACTGAAAGGAGGGGGACGTCCCATCGTGCGTACGGCACTGCGTGATCTCCGACGCGGCGGGTCCAGCAATGACGCGGAGATCACCGAGCGTGTCCGAGCGCAGCCGAGAACGATCGAGTGGGAGTAGAACGGGTCGCGTGGTGGGGATGGCTCGTCTCCTCCTGAGGGGAATTCCCCGATGCCTGTGCGGTGTGGTGACCATACTGTGTCCCTTTTTGTTGCCGCCCATTAGGCGCCACCGCGGCGTGATTCGCAACCGTGTTTCTTTATCTTCGGCGTAGCCGTGTCTCGACTAGAGTACGAACGACCGAATGCACGCGTTCTTGCCTATCTTTCCACCCTGGTTTTTTTCCATCTCTGTCCTCCTCCTCCCCCCCCCCCCCCAATCACTCCCCGCGTCTTGCTCCCTCGGACAATAGGAGAGTGAATCATCGGGCGTAGGTACGGAGGAGCCTGCCGGGTTTCCGACATACGCGCGGAGATAAGTCTCCCCGTGGCACGTTTAAAGGTTTCCGTCGATTCTGCCCACGCGTTCCACGTTTGACTTTTGGACCGTTGTAAAAGGTCCGGGGGGGGGGGGGGGGGGGGGGATCTTGTCCGCGGAGATATCTGGGCGATGGAGACGCGAGGTCTCCGGGGGTTGGAAACTTCCACTGTTTCGTACCGTTTGCCGATGCTTATCTTGCTCTTTCCGTATCGATCATGTCCGTTTTTACTTTCCCGGATGTTGCTACCAGCAAGGAATTGCCGCATGTGAAAAATTGACACCTTTGAGTTTTTTTTTTTTTTTTTTTTTTTTGCGATCCTCGATGCCTCGAGGAAAGGTCCTAAGTCCAACATTCTACGTATCGGGCATCTATGTTAGACGTTAGCTGCGTTAGCATACATTTGCTTGATTTGAATTTGGAGAGGACACAGACGAATTCTTTCACGTCGACTGTCCTCGTCGAAACACTGCCGTGTTTCGTACGCGGCTGCTTCATATATTCCTCGCTTTCGAGGAGCTTTTTTATTGTAGGACTCGAGAAAGGGGTGTTATCTGACTTGGAAGGAAATTTATCTGGCTTATCACTCACGAAAGATTGATACTCGGACTTCGAATATAACGCGATCGTCTGAACGTTCTTATCTGAAACTATATATTAATCAGGGTAGATACGTATAATAAACGTCTGTCGCTGGCCAGACTTTTTCGTTCGTTCGCGTCGGTTTCGGTGGACGTGGGTCTTTTTTTAACTTTTTACGCGTCCATTAAGCCACTCCGCTATGAAGAACGGCCAGATCTCTATCTTGTTCGTGGACGTAGAACGAAACGACGAGACCGCGCGATCTTGGCCCGTTTCTTTGTCGATTATTGTTCCAGGGATCGCTGGTCAATCGTGCTTCAACGAAGATTGCGCGCTCTTCTTGTTCAGATAGCTCCTTTGTGTTACCGTCCTTCGCGGATGACCGATGCGTTGGCCTGTTTCTTTGCTCTGTTAGATACACCGACGAGTACCACAAGTCCCTTGAATTTACCGTGATTCGTCACCACTAGGAGCGAAGCGATCGCGTGTGTATTCAGAGGTTGTCGAAAAACTAATCCTAGCTACACCTACAGGTCTCTTTAACAAATGAAAATGTATGAAAGATTCCTCGAAGAAGAATTAAATTAATTAGTTTAAACGGCTTCCACGATTCGATACTTCCTACACGTTCTTTATATTTGAGCAATTACCTATACGAGTCTCATTTGCTATTATTTAATCGTGAAATGAGCTCTTTTATTAAATAGTATCGAAATTCAAGAAATAACTTTCTTCTACCTCAAAAAGGTAACACAAGGCAAACTACTTTAATAAATCTTTAAGTAAAATAAATGAATTACAAAACGTTCATTTTCATTGCAAATCGCTATCATCCTAGAAAATTCCACGTTTGTTGCACACGTGTTTTCGTCCGTCTATGTAATTATGCGTTAACAAAATATTGTAATTCGTCTGTCTTGTTTTTCTCCTTCGACTTGCATTGTTCCCCATTTTTCTCCGTTGGTTATTCACGCTCGAATAGAACAAGACGAGAGGGTGACTTATCGTCGATGCTCTTTATCGTCTCTCCAGGAAAACCTTCGGTTTTTCCCTCGCCTCGCTCGAATTTCACCGTATCTTACAACCTTTAGCCCGGGTACCTATACAGAACGAACGTAAACGCCAAGGTTCGACAATTTGTCAGGACGAACGGGGACCGACGGCTCCATGTACGTGTTATGCCCGATACAAGTGTATAGGGTGATTCATGCGACTGTTTACAGAACTTGTACTTTCGATTTTCGAGCCGTGGAGAAGATTACCGAACGCGAAATACGTAACATCGCGGATAGGAAGATGATTATCTGAGGATTATTTGCGTTTTCGCGAAGGATCATCGTTACTGCTTCCGTTCTCTGTCTCACGATGATTATGATGATCCGAATGAACAATCCTAATTGTTCTTTGTTCTTTGTGACCGTTATCGATCCTCGTGATTCTAAATTCTTCAGACAAAGCAATATTTCTCGAACGCTTTTAAAATTTTCATTAATTACCTACTACCTTTAATACTGAGTTACACACGACGTAAACCTCTGCAAAGGATTTAGTTTGTCGGAAAATTACGACGTCACGTTGATTTGAGAGACCAAAGTTGCTAGAAGAACCGACCTTGCTACGATCTCGGAATAGTCCGACAACCGATCGTTCGATTCGTCGAAACGGGATTTTCCTCCCCTGTGCGCGATCGCAGAAGATGGAAATCTCTCGTTACGTGGATCACCCTGTATGTAGGTATAGAAAGACACAGAGAAACTCGGCCGGATCTGTAAAACCGAAGGCTCGTGGACAAAAACCTGACCTCTCGAACAACTGTGCGCCATGTGTTCGCCACTTGTGCCCTCTCTTCGCTCATTCTCTTTCTTTCCAATTCCCTTCCTCCCCTTCCTCGCCTCTCTCTCTCTCTCTCTCTCTCTCTCTCTCTCTCTCTCTCTCTCTCTCTCTCTCTCTCTCTCTCTC
>NW_026534333.1:1208929-1252901 GCF_026225885.1 Hylaeus anthracinus | reverse complement strand
CACACACACACACACACACACACACACACACACACACACACACACACCGTTGCCGAGCAGCCATTTCTCTTCGATCACTTCTACAAGCTTCCCATTCGCGATTAATCAGGTAAAAGCGAAACCAGAATGGAATTCGCGCAAGATTGTCCGCGCACGTCCCTCTTCTTTTTCTTCTCCTTCATTTCCCGTGCGCGTATTCCGCGTTCGAATCTACCCGCGCGCGGGAAATGCAAATAGGATGTTTCGCGAAGGAAATTGCGACAACTTTGTGCTTCGTTTTATTTCTTTCTATTTTTTTTTTTTTTTCAAATTTCTGCTGTACTCGAAATGGAAGTTCGAGTAACGTCGGAATTCGTCAGTTTCTGATCTAACGAATCGATACGCGTAATTAGAGTAGATTAAGGGATAACGGAAAATGACGAAGAAGATAAAATATAAAAAGAAACGCGAAAATATGAAGTTGCTTTTAGCTATCGTCTGCTGTCTGTATTATCAATTTGTTAAATTTCTGATACCACCAAACAATAATTTCACTCGATCTCGAGTGGAGATTCTCGATCAACTCAATTGCGATCGAGTTTTATTTCGAAGTGTGCGAAGTATCACTTAACTGTAACACGCTAATGTACCGGTCTTATATTTGTTTCTTCTTTACATTCATTTAATTCTTGTTTTACATTACTTTGTATTTGAATTTTCTTACATACTTCTCTTCATAATTCTCCCATTAGACGTGGCAGTAGTTGGTGCCTGCTGCCTCCCCCCCCCCCCCCCCCTATAACTCGGGTACCTCAGGATCGCTGAACCCGTACTGTAGCTACAATTAAACGTAGCTACAGCCCCCGAGGTCTCCTTTCATTGTTCCTACGAACGTTATAAATCGTGTAATATTCATCTGGAAGGATAATCTTGACGCGAGAAGTACACTTTTATTCCAAAGAAAGAATTTCTCGAGGACTCCAACTTCCAAAGAATACTCCTTTTCCAAAGAAAGAATTCCTGAGGCCTTCGGACTGTAAAGAACGCTCCTTTTACCCCATAGAAAGGAACTCTAAATCGATCGTATGCCATCACGAAGGATCGCAAATTGGCACGAACGTGTAAGGGTGTCGCGCAATCGGTAAGTTCGCCGCGTACTAATAGGCGTTATCGTCGCGATACAAGGGTCGCCGACGTTTTTAATACGCGTCGTGGATAAGTCACGGATAGCATGACCAGGCACGAACCAAGTTAAGCATCGACGCGCGATGCATCTAGGGGACACCGAGCAAATATTTGTTACGTTCCGATTTCTGTTTGCCAGAGAAAGCGCCTCTGCAAAACAAGATAGGCACGGGTCCAGCTACCGTACGTTTCCCTTGTACTCTTCAGCCAGCCAATAAGCGACGAAGAGTATTTACCATCGTGTAGAGATCCCGACGATTGCGTCTGGCTATGAAAACACGAGACATCTCGCAATCGAGTGATTCTTGGGGGTTAAATAAAGATTCCAAGGCAAATTCGTGCAAACATTCCGGGCAGATTTTTAGGTATACAGTCGTAGATAATTGGAAGAGAATGATTAACAACGGATAGAGACTATCTGAGAGTGGAAGAGGCTTGAGCTGCCTAACTTTTGGAAAAGGGACGTCAGAAACTCTTGCGTATCGTTTTGAGATTGTTTTTAAGCGATCCAGCCTCCTCTGTTAACGAGCCATTTAAATCCTTCTATCTGGAAGCTACGGAATTTGTTTTCAAAGTATCGCGACTTCTTTATTTATCAACAGATTTAAAGAAAGCTTGACGAAGATACCGAGTAACTACTAATCATCGACGGTGCCAGAATCTTCCTAAACATTATACAATCGACACGAATGTATACGAAGCATCGCAGTTCGAAGTCAGCATCATTACGGAACTACGCATCGCTGTTGCGTAAGACGTAAGAAAAGAACGGCGTGTGTAAACACGTTAATTAACGTAGTTCGTCACCTACGTTTCGCAGTGGATCTACGTTAATTTACGCGGTAGGTAAATTACATTCGGAATTAACTTACATTCCTCGCAAACTGCATCCCTCGCGTTACCGATTATCTTTCCGAAAGAATATTACAACAATTCATAACGTTTGGTGAGATTAAGTCAAGTTAGACTTGGCAGTATCAGAAATTTAAACTGAAATTGTTTAGACTCGCTTAAATCTGTATCACGGTTCGATGCAGCAGCGGAAAACTCGTTGAGCGAACACGGTGCCCTTTCGAGCGTGCAATTCGAAACTGGCGAACAGCAATTAGATCAGCTTTCATGGCGTTGCCTTTGCAACATGGCTGCATGTCCAGGTTATTCTGTAGAACCTGTCAGCCCATAAAAAGCGACATATTAACAGCTCGACCGCGGTTCACGCCCAACCAGCTACGTTTCGTTGCTTTTATTTCAGCGACGTTTTGCGCGGCTTCATCCACAGTAAGAAAAAATTCCTCCAACGAGAGCATCGCGACGGTGGAAGAGAAAGTTTATCGTTGGAAACCCGAGAGACTCGAACATGAATGCAATTTAATCGCCATTGAAAATACACGACCGCGTAATAGTTGCATACGACGCGTAACAGTTTGCACCGAATGTGCATTCGAATTACGCAGAAATTTATGCTGTCGTTCTGATGGACACCTTTCACGTTTAATTGCAATCACGGGGACTTTCGTTTCAAATTAAATATAAAAAAAAAAAAAAAAAAAAAAGAAATCGGATATATTATACTCCGACGATTCTTTTGGAAAGTCCTTAATAAATTGCGTAATCTCCATGCTAAAAATGTTATATGCCCAACGAGAACTCTGGAATGAACATCGAAATACTAAAATGTTATAAATCATGTACGTTTTGATTTAAAATAAAAAATATCGAATATATTCTATTTCAAAGGCCCTGTTGGAAATCCTTTAAAAAATTACATAATCTTCATGCTGACGAGGCCCCATAAAACAAACATAAAAACATCAAAACGATACATAAGCGACACGAAGCAACGAAAATGTCTACAAGTCTCAACAATTTGAGAAACGCTCGATTTCTAATAATACCGTGCAGCACGGTTCAAGCAACGACACAGACCTAGACACCAGACCATTGAACGATGTCGTGTTCTGTTGGGGAAGGTCGACGCGAACGAAAACGTGGGACAGTGTTCTCTCTCTCTCGAGAAAAAGTACAAAAGTGTGCGCGCGGGTAGTTTACCTATGGCTCGGTGTGGCAATAACGACGATGGTCGCCATATGGGCGACAGCCCGAGGGCCCAGAGAACGGTCGCGCACCTTCCTCTCGGCCGCCCTTATGCGGGCCAGATTTTACGGCCTAGGTACGGTACAGGCGTGTACGTGCAAAGGGCCGTCGTGTGCGATTCCCCTCCAGGAGAACGATTCTGCAAAAACGTGGCGATGCGAGATCGCACGCCGTGACTCATCGATAAATTCGACTACGCACAGTCGAGTACACCCAGTTCCCACGAGGAAATCTCTCTCCCACTTGCCGACGTGCGTCTCCTCCGCATTGGTCGCCTAATGTCGTTACTATTGCGTACCGTACCTTCGTTCAGCGAGAGGAGAAAACACATGCGTAGTGGTGGTCACGGAAAATCCACCATTTTTAAATGCAGTGGGAAAATGTTCAAATTGCTGGCGACATGAAAGTGTCAGGTTGTCCGAAAAATTTCGTTCGATTTATTAGTAAATGATACGTACACAATATTTTATGGTTTGTGTTACATTACCGAATGTATACGATCTATTTGGTCTATTGCTGCCCTAACGTCAACTACTAGGAGACGAAGTTGTCTATTTATATAAATACCGTCACACGAAATATCTGAGTGCAAGTCGCGAAAGAAACTTTTCGGACAACTCGATACACTGAATTTTCCAGAGGAAATTGCTCCCACTTTTCGAGGTTTGTCTCCTTCTCTGTGTCGTATCGTTTAATATCTCTGTTGAAACGATTAACTCTTATGATTATGAAAAGATAAAGTAAGTTAGTTTCCTTAAGAAAGTATTCTGAATTTTTTTAGAGGAAATTACTCCCACCTCTTCAGAGTTCTCTCTTTTTCTGTTTTTGTATCGTCAAATCTCCTCGTTGCAACAACGAACAGGTCCTATAACCATGAAAAGATAAAGTAAGTTAGTTTCCTTAAGTACACCGAATTTTTCAGAGGAAATTACTCTCACCTCCCGAGGTTTTTTCTCCTTCTCTGTATTGTATCGTCCGATGCCTCTGTTGCAACGACGCACAGGTCATATAATCATGAAAAGATAAAGTAAGTTAGTTTCCTTAAGTACACTGAATTCTCCAGAGGAAATTACTCCCACCTCTTCAGAGTTCTCTATTCTTCTGTTTTCGTATCGTCAAATGTCCTTGTTTCAACGACGAACACCTCCTATAATCATAAAGATATAAATTCAATTTCCTCGGATGGTTACTTACAATAAAATAACCGATCTTCTCACACATATTCGTGTCCAGAATCCGATTCGAACCTATTTTACGTTTATTTCAATTTTTATTTCAAGCAATCGATTCGACCGACACCGTTCAGCTGGATTATCGCGAGAGTATCGACGGTCCTCCGACAATACGTCGGTTTTTACACGCCATTTCCGTCGCCTATAAACGAATATATCAAAATTATCCAGGTCATGTGTTCGCAGTTTCGACGTGGACACGCGAGTACGTGTTCCGCGCATACTAATTCCGTTTTATCTGTGCCGCGACGCTTTAACATCGACGCTTTGAAAATTTAACGTTTTACCGGGAAAACAAATTCGGCCGTCCATAAATACGTCCAACCGGTACGTGACAATTTTAATAAGTCCAGCACTGCTCCACTTTATCGGATCGCATCGCAAGTAATGCGAATTCGATAGAGACGAGAACTATGGTTGAAACAAACTCCAACCGCTACACTCGAACGATTATCGCGAGAAATCAACCTTCTCGATTCCACATTTTATTCTCCGAGATCCGAGTTATTTTATAATTGAATTTGTAAAGTATTCGGTAAAATACTATAAACTTTATTTCTTTATTATATAGGGTACAGATGGTATACAGATGTATAGATAGTATACCTGTACCTGAATATTAGTAATTGCAGACACGTTTCTTGATTTATTTTTAGCTTCTCCGAATGAAAACTGATATATTTCAGACTGTAAATTAACCCTTTGCATTCGAGGCCTTTTTTTCGAGCTCCAAAGAAATTAAACCTAAAGAAACATCAAGTATTGTAGATTTGCTGTGTGAAACCTAATGGTAACTGCGAGTCGCGTCTCGAGTGCAAAGAGTTAAGTTTCGAGAACTACCAAGGGCTCGACAGTAGTTGAAACTGGTTGGAATGGAAATAATTGGAAGACGCGTAAAAAACGAGGAGCGAAATGGTCGTAAATCAGTCCATTAGGCGCGTTACAATGGACACCGGGCCGTGTTTTATCGCGTTCGACAGGCGTTGCAGAATAGATTTTCCGTCGATACGTGACGAATAGTGGCCCACGCCGTTCATCGCGATGAACCTGTATTTCGTCGACGTAACGCTTTATCGCTTTTCCTTGGTAATTTTATACATCCTCCCACGCGCGAGGCATCCACCAATACGTCACGCAGTTTCGCGGCAGGCTAATTGTAAATCCGATACACCACGATTTAGATCGACGTTAGTTTCACTCTAGTCTTGAAATTACACGAATTAGTCTTGCCATTAATTTTTAGCGTTCTATTTTTTTTGATTAACATTTGAACTTATACGTCGTCGGCTTGCAATTGACAAGAGTGAATTTTCTAATTTAGATAGAATAATTAATGTAATAATTTTGTCGAGTTCTTTCATTCGTGGGTTTTAACGATTCCGCGGAACACGCGAGTCGTCACGTTCAAATCTCTGGGTTAGACGACATTTCTCAGACGCATTAGTTTGTCTGACTTCCCTCGTCGAGGACGGGAAATGACACACACGTGTCTCAGGTGTGCAGCACGCCAGACCGCTCTTTGCGGTAATGAAATGCGCGCGCGTGCGTATGCATCCATCCGTGCTACTATTTGCAGAAATGATTTGTATTGCTTGATCCGGCAAATATTTCAACCCGCCCCGGCTCGTTTCTCAGCGTGGCATCTAATTTTTCGACGAGTCGCGTTCGTCAAAGCGAGACTACCACCATAAATCGAGCAATCGATTGCGCGCTCAACAAACGTTCCTTGCCAATTATTTAATATCAAGCTTAAAACCCGATGTAAATAGACAACGCTACCGGTTACTCGCGCTCGTATTAATGAACTGCCGTTAGAACTGATTTATATAAGGATTGATTTATATTAGACCGATTATTACATTGATATATGATTTATATTGGACCGATTGAATTTAGATTAATTTCAACTACCGGTAATTGGTGTTTGTTGGAATATCAATCGACTCTAATTTTTTTTTTGAATTTTTAAGCGAGATTAAATTTACATTAATTATTTTTTTCTATTCAGATAGTCTTTCGTGATTTTATGATGACGCTATGGTCTTTTATGACTTTTATTTTATTTCTAGACACGAGTGCTCTCTTAAAACGAATATTCTTAAATGAGACTTTATTTATGCGGTCTCTCTCCACAAAAAAAAAAAAAAAAAAAAAAAAACAAACAAAAATTGTCTTCAATACGGTATGAAAAATTATTTGTTATAGTTATTTATAAAGTTTCTAAATATTTTCTTTGTGCGTGTTGTTTTTTTTTTATACGGTCCCCGTCTACCACACAAAAACAAGTTTGCCTGTAATTGGGTATTAATATCAAACGATATAAATATTCGGTCGTTCGTCCCACCTTGGCCTCACCCTTCCGCCATCAGTGTTGGTTTTTCATTTCGCTGCGAACGCGCTCACAAAAACCGCCTCGCCGCCTTCGCGAATCGAGGAAACAAAAGGTTAAAGGGATTGCGGCCAGGCATTCTGGGAAGGTGCGCGCTGCGAAATGCAGCCACGGTGTCGATGGATATTGCATATGGACGTTGGGGTGGCCGCGCACGAGCTACGGGGGTAGCAAAGCTAAGCCAGTAATGCAATAACTTGAATAGATGGGTATGCAGGCGGAAAGAACATAACCTATCCCCCTGGCCACCCTCTCCCTCCATTCGTTTCTTCGTCCCTTTCCAACCACCGATGCCACCGTCTCTTTTCCCGAAACACGTAGGTGCATACAGTAAGATTCATAATTACCATCGAAATCGCGCGTGCAATTATTTACAACGCTATCTGCTACGTTCGTCATTCCCTTCTTTCCCCTGAGAATCCACCGGAAAAGGCTTGGACATTTCCGAAAGCAAGAATCTTTGCGCCTTTCTTTCTTTTTTTATCGAGTTGATAATCGTTAATGGACAATTTGAAATCTGTCTGTTGGAGATTTTGCTGTAGCTAACGGTGTTTTTTTGGCCGGTTAGGATGAAGTTTTGTTTGGTTACTTTGGTTACTTTTTGTTCTGGCGAAAGAAGTTACTTAGTTCGTGAAAATATTGACGATGAGAACTATCGTAAAGTAGCGTAAGTACACGTACGTGTATAATTAAACATTCATTTTCTTACTCTTTGAGACTCGTATAAACACTGCGTAAAAGAAGAATCGTGGCATCCCAACTCAACTCCATTAACATTAATTTCTAAAAAAGGGATAGAGGGATAGTATCACTGTTGAAACTATGTTTACATCAAATATTGATTAGCAAAAATGAGCGAATACAGTGGAAAATGCAATCGTGGCTGCTTTCGAAGCGCAGAATCGTTCGAATAATTATGAATGGTACTGTACGGATAGGCTCACGTAGCATAACCGCTCGGACCGTGGCAGGAGGGTGAATCCAGCAGGGTTTCAACCCTGGTTGGAACGTACCCCGAATACAGTCGGTTACGTTAAAAGGCTTTTAATATTCGTGCTCGTTCACTTACTCGATTCGCCCAGGTTCGACGGAATCACTGATTCAAAACCACCCGTTGAGGGTATTTTTGTAATTGCGAATATTCCACGAGCGAATTTTTAAGCGGAATTACGGACTATAGAATGATCGTTAGGGATGGGTGAGATTGTATAAAATTCAAAGAATGTAACAAATGAAACGAATGGAAAATAATTTAATCGCGACGTTCATTCACTTGGACACCTAAATTTTTATTTGTTTCTACTGGTATATTCTCTATAATTCAAACCGAAATTTTCTTGTTTTAAATTCACAGTTTGAACGATAAACTTCCATTCGTTATCGTGAAACGTTTCTTTCTATAATTCCAATTCCAACTTTCATTGGGGCAAGTAATGGACGAGCTGTTTAATTCGACGACGTTCACTTCTTCGAATATGGCATCGAAGTCACCCATGAGTCGCGTTAAGGGACGCATAACTGATTGATTTTAATTGAGGTATAATAAAGATAATTAAAGTGCATGCCACGCACCGTGATATTAATTTCTGGTTGAAGCTTGCTATCGATTGCGCAGTGGAATATTACCTCAAAAAACTTCATTAAATACTTCTATAACTACCAACTAGTTACCTTTCATTTATTTCGTTTGTTACATTCTTCGAATTTTATCGCGATACAATTTCATCCATCCCTAACGATTTCCAATTCGTGAAATATTCGCAATTACAAAAATACCCTTGCAAGGACAAAGCAAATGGAAAAGGAAGAAGAAGAAGAAGAAGAAGAAGAGGAAGAAGAAGAAGCAGAAGAAGAAGAAGGAGAAGAAGAAGAAGTGGAGTAAAAGAGAAAAAATAGTAATTGGCCGTACCTGTAGGCAGACGAGAGACGGTCGTGCATAAAGAAACGGGGTAGAACGGCAGTAGGAGGGGTGGTCGACGATGCTCTCCCAGTCAAACACGGGGAAAAAATACAGGGCAACCGAATGAATGAATGGCTTCCAATCTGTTCCATCCCTTTGTTGGAGCGGCTCGTGCCGCGTGTGCAAATCTACCCTCCTCTCCCTCGGCCTTTCCCCTCGCCCTGTCCACCCCCTGCGCACACGCCTCACACCTGAGCACAATGGGGACCCGATTTCACCCTCGTGCACCACCTTCCCATCAAGCGTGTTTAAATACTGACGTGCGCCGTAATATGTGCGTCTGAGCATGCTTCGTCTCTCTCTCTGGCAGCCCTTCACCCTCTCGCGACGAAGTGCACCCCTCGCGTTCTCGTCCCCCTTTTTCCCCTCGCGTTCATCCGGCTCTTGTCTGATTTTCACGTGACCGTAAACTGCCGAATGTGTGTCGGAATATGACTTTTGCCCGATTCTGCCGTCATCCTTGGTCGCTGTGGTTGATCCCTTCGTTTTTCCTTTTTTTTTTTTTTTTTTCATTCCTGGGGATGATGGTTTAGTTAGTACGAGGTGGAAAGTAGCAGAAACTTTAGTCGTTGACCCTTTGCACTCGAGGCCTTTTTTCTAATATCTACCAGCAACTCGAGATGTTTCTTAACATTCTATTGCTACGAATTCTAAGCTATCTAGATTTCAGAATAAGGTCATTTAATCGACACTTCGAGTTCCAAAGAAATGAAACTTAAAGAAACATTGTTGCTGATAGATTTGCTGCGCGAAAGCCAATGGTGACCGAGAACCACGTCTCGAGTGCAAAGGGTTCAAATAAATACGTATTTCATTTCCTTAGGATATCGTTCTCCCTCTTCTTCTCTTGCGTTAGAACTTTATAATTATATCGTTTCAATTGCTATAAGTACGATTGACAACGCACCAAAATGAGGGTCCGTCGACGTCAATTGTTCCCACAGTTTTACAAAGGTACACCTCCTGAAAAAGAGAAAAACATTTCGCGAGCAAAATATTGTTGCGTTCCTTTTAGTGAAATCTATTCGATTTCCTTCTACTAACTTCGGTTAAGTAAATTTTGTACTCGTTCGTCGTAATGCCGAGCGTAATTCGAACGATGTCGAATAAATCTCGAATTGTTAGAGGTTTGTTTGCCACAGCGGCAGGTAAAAGATGGGAAATTTTGGCGCTAGATTGGCGCAACGACGATTGGCCCACGACAAAGAATTTGTCCGAGCCCCTGGTCGAGAGATGTATTCGGTCCCACCATTGGCCCGTGTTTGACCTCACGAAAATCAATATCTGTCGGCAAACTTAAGTGCGTCCGAGGGGGTGTACCTTTCGAGATTTTGTATCCAAAGCAAATGCACGAGTTTCGATCAAGTTCCTCTTTTACGTTCGATTCCAGGCTTCTAAGCGACCGGTTATTTATCGGTTTCTCTAGTTGCTTTCCTTTGCGATTTAAAAAAAAAAAAAAAAGTCATGTTCTATTCTCGAGCCTCTTTGTTCTTCTCCAAATTTCCACGAGTTTCGTTTCGATCGTAGAGCTTACTTTCAAAGAAGTTTAATAAATACATGATGTAATGCAATTGTTTCCTCCTTTTCGAAAGGTATAAAATAGTCTACTTGCAATCGTTAATTAAATTCAACATATCTGTTGCAATAATGAATAAATTGTTATTCTCGAATCCACACGCGTTACGCGGAAGTGTGATCGTTAACGGGCTGCCATAGTTTCGCGTAATCTTAATTTCATCGTTTCGAGCGGCAGCAATTCTCGATCAATCGCGTTGGTCTAATTAATAATTGGCTGGCAACGGGAACGAGTTGGGAGCTCGATGGGAAATAGATCCTCGAGGCACTTACGTGCCACGAAACGATAAAAACCAAGAGCGATGTGAGATAGAGACGGCGGATTAAAATAAAAGAGCAGACGAAAGGATGTTGTGGTCGGCGAAGGAAATAAAGTAACGAACGATAGGCGCTATCGTCGAGGCTGAAATAAACGAAGGTGAGGCCACTCACGTGAGTCGTAAATAAAAATTATCTCGGTCTGCGTATTTAAACGTTGCACCGTACGTCTCTCCTCCGCGATAGTTCGTTTCGTAAACAAACGAACAGAAAGAGAGAGATACTTCGTTATCGTTAATAAATATCTTCGTTACGCTTGTTCCCGCAGCGCGCGTAAAACGTTATGTGCGAGAACAGACAATGCCGTAAAGGTAAGCTATAATCTCGAGCTGTTTTTTGAACTAATTAGAAACATAGAAAATATCAGAGAACCTTAGAAGACAATCGAGGGAATATAAATTAGCCGAAGACAGAAAATATTAAATAATCGAAAATGGAAAGAAATAAACAGGATTGCAAGAAAAGAGAATGCAATCAGTTCGCGGATTCGATTAAAAAACGGAATTCGAGGACTCATTTGGGAAAACCTTGTACATCTCTGGCAACGAGCGTCACGAGGTAAAGCGACGATTGAATACGTCGATTCACGTTAAAGCGGATGCGCAGAAGCTCCACGGAGGATTAACTGCCGCCTGGGACGCTGGAATTGACTTTATCACGGATCTAAATTCGGCAGCGGGCTTCACCGGTGACTCACAATTCCCTAGATCGGAATATGTGGGTCCACGTGGTACCTGATCAAAGGTTACACTTCGCGTCGCTTTCGTCCACCTTAATAGTCGTCACGTAGGTGAGCAGGCACGTCGCATCGTTCTTAACGAACATGCGGGTGCGCTGCTGGAAATTCCGCTCGATTTAGCCTGTAATTGTCTAATTGAAGACCCACGCCCGAGATGCTGGACGAGCTAATTGGTGACGCGTATGGTTCATTCCCTGACGAGGTTGAACTTGAAAAATTTCGCGCGAAATTTCAACGCCTTTCTTCGCTTCCCAGGGACGGATCAGCCACGAAACCGACGAAGAGAGGACCCTCGAGAACTCTATTTCTTATCGGAATTCCACCGTATTTCACATCGTTTAACACTTTCGCTGCGTACGAAAGTAAGTAGCCGTTCGCTGAGAGCTGCAATTACGATATTTTTCTTAATGAAAAATTTCTTAAAAGTGTTCTAATACGATTATTCAGAAAACATATATTTGTGGTAACTTATTTTATATATAATATGATTGAACAAAAAAGTAAAAACAACCATGTATTTTTAGTCGGACGCACACGTGCGTCATCCGCAGCAAAAGCGTCAAGTACTACTCGCGTCCTACTATCCTATCCAACATGCGCACGTCTCTATCTATTCCTTCAGCTATTTCTCCATTAGCAAAACAATTAGAGGCCCCGAGTATGGCTGGTTCGAACAGATTCCAGCTCGCGCATTTCCCTTCCTCTGCTCCGAAACAATGCAAGGAAAATTCCACGGTAAATTCGACGAGTGTAGAAAGAAAATGCGATCAGCGTTTAAGAGCGAACGCCACACGTTCGCTCGTTAGTTTTATTCAAGGAGCCCCATCCCTCCCGTGCGAAATCGCTTCGACGAGCGTTACTGCGAGATCCAGATATGCTCGCAGACTGGCAATCGGTCGTACGGGGGTGAAAATCGTGGCACGTGACCCGCGGGTACTCGCACACAGGGGGAAGCTGGCCCCGTACCAACGGTCCTGTTCTCTACGAGTTACCTTTACTGCGTTTACTATTCTCCATTGTGCATGACTACCATACGGGATCGCGCAAAGGAGGCTGCGAGAGAGATCGCGTGAGTCATCCGTGCCGAGTGAGCTCCCATTGGCGTAGCCCCCGAAACGAATTTATTATGTCAACTGGAGACGATCCTGGCTCGCAACAACACGATGGACATTCTAGTATTTTTTCGTTAACATAATTGTTATACTAACTTTAAATGTTTCGCTTCGGGGGTGATTTACAATTCATTTCGTACGACGACTGACGACGATCGTAGCTCAGCTAAAGTATCTGTTTAAAGTTTTTTTTCCGAAGACAACGGAAATTATAGACATTCTTTTGATATAATTGTCAGTGATATCTTATTTTTACTACAATTGAATATACGCAGACTAAAGCAATTTTGATCTGTGAATTGATTTTAACATACAGTCCGTCTAACTTTAATACGTTATACGTTTTGTGTGTCAAATATCCCTCGGGAGACGAAATGTTTAGTCTCGGGAAGAAGAAGCTGTTGCAGCTCTTGCGACCTGACAGTCCCGATCCTCGATTCTCAAACTTTAAACGACTACAATTATTGCAACAGTCCGTATTCTCTTACGCAGGCACGAATAGGAATTTCCTGTTTCACGCGTTGAGAGAAACGAGAGCGTGGCCGGTTCGAAGTCTCTTTCGTCGAGCGCGTCTCGTTCCATTTTCCGCTGCGCGACGCCGTGAGACGCGTCGATCATTCTTCTCTTCGAGGCACGAGTGGAGAATTGTATTTCATTTTAAATGGTCGTTTCGTCGACCAGGTTCCCCGATATTGCGTTTCGCGGCGGGGAAGACCCGCCATCCGCGTAACGATTTCCTTTGTTTCCTCGACGAGATACAGCCGGGGCCCTGGTCACCGAGACGTGTTCGTTGTCTCGACGCCGTCGTTAAAGAAACGCTTTGGCAGTGTCTTTCACTCGGTCACACGCCATTATACGCGCTGACGTTAAATCGAATTAATTCGTCGTCGACGCTGGATGCGGGCGGTCTTTACGAAATTTCGTGTCTCGCGCTCCGAGTTCTAAAGGTGGCAGATATATCGAATCGATTGTACCTTTTATCCTAGTTTCAACGTTAACCCTCAGTCGCTGGAATTTTTTTTTGGATCGTAGGAAAATTACCCGAATCGAGTTTTATAGACGTTGACTGCCAGTGGTCAGTCAGTGGTGCCAGACCAATATTTGTACGATTTTTAAACAAATTATTATTGTTAAACATTCCTAGACATAGAAAACTTGTCTGGCAGTCAACGTACAATTACCATTTAACCCTTTATTTACTGGCGGGACTTATAAGTAATTTTCTCACGTTACTGTTTATTAATTGAACGCTTTGGAACCTATTGTGACCTTCAAGTCTACTTCTATAAAGTTTGTTTTTGATTGTTGGATGGCACCGAAAGCTTTTTTTCTTTTGAAAACATCTTAGAGACAAGTCTATAAGATGATATAAGACCAAGATATGGACGCCTGGATTTTGCTTCTATCGGTAAAAACTTTTACAAAATTCGGTAAATAAAGGGTTAATGGTCTATGTCAGAGTAACGATAAAAACCTCTAAAAATGTTGGATACTAGAGATCTCGAAAAAGTAACTTCGAAAAAGGAAAATCCTAAAGCCCATTTTGGAATATCCTTTGCCTAAATGAATTGCTAATGTTCCTATGTTCGCTCATCAATTATTCCTAATTCTTTCCCAACTCTGAGCATGGAAGAAGAAGCATAAACCACTCCGTCGTTTAAGAACTATCCCAATAATTCCAATAATCTCGATAGAACGAGTGAACAAATAGAAGCTACAAAACGAAGGATCGAAAAACTGTATGAAAATCCTCCTGCCTACGTCACTGTCCCCATGCTCGATGCATCAGTCCAGCGTGCATCTGTATGTATTTACGCTTGGGGGGAACCCCTATGTGACATCATCCCCCTCCATACGTGTGCGGCCGATTCGTTTCGCTGGCTGACTTCTGTCGCCTAACTCCAAAACACCCCTGGACCCTGCCACCTCCCTTTACCTTTAATCTTTATCAATCCATCCAGCCGAGCCGGAATCGAACCTACGGACCAAGGAACGGACGGCGCCGCGCATTATTCACGCCCGATAGCTCCTACAACCCTCCTCGCGTCCTTCGAGCCACCCCTTGCTGTCCGCTAAATACTTTTCGTCGTGTTCGTCGCTTCTATTCGCTCTGTTCTTCGCTGCGCGATGCTGATCGGGTCCGAGGCCTCTCAAGATCCTCGCGGAGGACGTTCAAGAAGGGAATCTCGGTGGCTGAAGAGCGAATCGACTGGTGGTGTCTGTAATAGAATTTCGATAAAGTTATTCATAATAAACACAGGTACAACGACTGTGCTGTATATAAGTTTTACCTGCGATTGAATTTCTGCGATAAAATTTCTGCGACATTATGTAGATCGTAGATGGCCGTGCTTCTGGGTTAATTGTAATCGCGTGTAGTTTCATCTGAAATAAAGAAGGAAATTAATAAGTAAGATATAATTGAAGACCGTTTTGTATACAATTGTAATATATGTAATACATGCGTAATTTGTAAAGAATTAAACAGATGCGGAAAGACTGCTTGTACGTACGCAAATAATTTTATATTCAGAAAACTTGGTTACTCAAAATTTGCCCAATTTGTATAAAGATATAAACGATGAAATGTGTTTTTTTTTGTTTTTTTTTTTTGTGTGAAATGAATAAATAAGTTACTTCAGACGAAGGTAGTTATTGAGCCACTCCGTGTAAGAGAAATGAACACGGTGTGCCCCCTTTTCGGCTTTTTCGAAAGCGATTCTTAATGTAGTAAAATGCCCGTGGCGACCATCGAGGCCTGTTTCCGCGGACATGATAACGGAATTCAAAGCTGAAATAGGCGGACAGGTGGGTGGAGTCTCCTGCAAACGGGGAACCAACGATCGCCACACCTACCGATGATGGTCATCCGCCCTCGTTTCTTTACCTGAGCCAGAGACAGGTGCTTCGAGGTGGTACAAGAAAACTCCAAGGGCCCGTCACGCCTGATCGCCTAAAACGCAACTCCCCTTTTCTCCACACGGATTCAATTCACGTTGAAACTCAGCCCATGGGCCATTATAGCCAACAAAGACATTCTGGTTGGGGCCCCGACCACAGGGGACTCTCAAACTTCATGTATCAAAATTGTTTGCATTTATTTGTAGTAAATACATCGAGAATAAGTGATCTAATTCGAGGAAATTAGTTGATATAATTAATTACTAACTGTCAGAAAAATAATAAGTGTAAACTCTTGGGTACACTGTTTCCAAATTTATATGAACTTAATAGGAAAGAAACTGGTTGGTTTCTTTAAAGATTTTGAGGCAACCTTGTCTTCCTTTCGCATGGTAATCGCTACAGTGATTAAATTAAAAAAAAGAGTTAATATTTTAAACTTTCCTAATACATACAATTTCAATGCTACGTTATTTAATTTATTTGTTTTGCTGTTTCAATCAAACGAAAATATGAAAATTCAAATTTGTACCGGTAGATTGCGAATTTGATGTATTTATGGCCTACAGTAATATGGAAACCATACAGAAAATACAGGGTGTCCCAAAAATGTTGTAACACCTTGAAAGGGGTGGTTGGGGAGGTGATTTGAAACAACTTTTTCCTTAGCGAAAATGTTTTCTGAGGCTTCGTTGAGGAGATATTAACGGAAAACACTGACCAATCAGAGCGCGCGGATACCGTTGGAACGGTCGTGGTAGCGAAGGCTACGAGCTAAGCGGCCGCGTCAATGGCCTTCGATGCACGTTGAGTCACTTGTTCGCGTACAAGCGCGGCCGCTTAGCTCGTAGCCTTCGCTACCGCGGCCACCGGTATCCTCGCGCTCTGATTGGTCGACGTTTTCCGTTACTATCTCCTCAACGAAGCCTCGGACAAAAAGTTGTTTCAAATCACCTCCCGAACCACCCCTTTCGAGGTGTTACAACATTTTTGGGACATCCTGTATATACATAATGTATATTGAAGTATTCTACAATTAATATAATATTGTTACTTCGTTCTACATACGTCCATGTACCTTCTGGTTATGTGTAACATGTATTTATTATATTATCTTACGTCATAAATGCATAAAATCTGCAGGCTGTTCATCACCATCACTTTCAAATTCACAAAGGAACTTCCGATCACTACGCTTTACGCTTACATAGTCCTATGACCTTCGATCATATATACTTATAGACACGTCTTCAGATAAATGCTTTGAAGCAAAGAGAAAATCATCTATATGACGTCACAGGAGGGTAAAGTAACGATGGAACTTTGTCGTTGAGTCTATAGTATATATATTTTGCTTTATTAATTGTTGATTAATAATTTAACTCTTATAATTTTCAATAATGCTTATCCCAACGTATTTTGGAAATTGTAATTTTGGAATATTAAATCATAATATTATTTTCTTATAACTTGTTTTAGTTTAAAAAATAGTAAAAACAATATACAGATGTCAAGAGTAAAGTTATTCATTTATAGTTATTGGTTACGAAATAAAATAGTTTTGAATGATCTAGAAATATTATCTTGTGACGTTACATGAGGACATATTTTCCCATTATCTATACTTCACTTCGATTCGTAGATCCGTGTATACATGCCGTGTCTACGAGTATTGTATATGATCGAAGTCTATGACGTTCAAGCGTTCCCAAACGCATCCACGGAAGTCTCATTCGCAAGTTTCCTCAGCAACGGAACTCGAATCGCGTTTCAACCAATGGGAGCCCGGACGAGCTATAAATGAATGTTTCACGAACGCGGTCGATGATTATAAATCGGAAAATATTGAGAATTACCCTACTTTTTTACGAATTACAAATCTTTTCACCTGATTCTTCTCTACTTTGGAATTTCCATCGAACTTCCAGAAGTAGCGCGCTCGTTACGAGCATTTTTTTTATCGATTTACACGGAAATTAGCCAAGTGAAATTGGAAAAGTTGATAAATATGACTACTCGAACGGACCTATCAGCGTTTCGCGAGCGTGACCCGTGATTCCTTGCGCGTTGGAGTACGGACCAAGGTTTTCCGATCGGTCGTCGTAGTTTGAGGAGGTGAAAAGTGTTGCGGTGCTTACTCGATATTCTTATGAAATCTTACATTTAACGGGCGAACTCCTTTTACAACCGTAAGTACAAGCTCCATTATATTTTACCATACGACAGTCGCGTGAATCAGACGTTTGCGACGCGCCTAAAGGATCAGAGACGATTCCAGACGAACGTCAATTTTTCCGTCCCCGTCTACGCCAAAATGTCTAATCTACCCAATCTATTATAGAGAGTACAAGCGTCTCGTACAAAGATACTTAAGATCCTTCGACTCTACGGTCTTTGTCCCATTTTGCTTCGAAACTAGTATCTTCGAGGATACACCCCACCCTCGACATCATCGCCGATTAATACCTAACCCTCAATAGTCCATTGTCAAGCAGTTTCAAGGTATTCCGAAGTCCCATCATCAACCTCGGTACTAACTTCTGAACTTGCATATTTTTTTGCTGAATTTTATTTCTTGACTATAGCGTTCCAACAAAGTGCATTTGTGTCCCATGGTGTGATTGTTATTTTTGCCTTGTGTTGTCTGGCCTATCCAACTATGTATGCAGACTGCTGGTTTTCTTGTAATGTATTTGTATTTTATTGCAATTAGTTTTGTATGTATGTTTCAATGCACTACAGTACGAGTATATCCATAAAATTGATGAATAATAAATTTCATGGATTCATTACTATTATAGAGTAAAAAGAGTTACTCCTATAAAAATAAATTTATCTTTGTACATTGTTATCCTTCAAGATTGATGAGGGACACGATTATATAAAATATAATTTTTATTTTATACATAGTTGTCTGACTCATTGAATCTAAACAACATTAATTTTAACAAAGATGACTCTGAATATATTTATAGACCAGAGTATTACTTGTATTCTAACAAAATTTTGTCAATTTATTATTAATAAATTTAATGGAGTTATTATTGTTATAGAATGCAAAGAGTTACTTCTCCAACAATGTCAATAATAAATTGCATCTAACTTTGTACATTGTAATCACCTAAAATTAATAAAGATTATGATTATCTTTACACTTATTAATATCTTTTAGTAATAGTTGTATTAACATTGTACTTGTGGTACTTTATGCTAATACCGATGTTATTATTTGTGTAAAAGAACCATAAGTGTTACATAATGAATATGATTTTTAAAGATATTTTTGAAAGGTATGTTTTAGGGAACATTATTAAAAGTTATTGTTTTAGTTATGTTCTTATTGAATATGCAACAATAAAAGTATATTATAACAATAACAATTTGGTATTTCAAACAACTTGAATTACTTGTGTTCTCAGATGTCGACTACAACTAATCACAAATACCGTTACAAAAATATGGGCTTAGACTCGCAAGAATTGAGACGACGCAGGGAGGAAGAAGGTGTTCAACTAAGAAAACAAAAACGAGAACAACAGTTATCAAAGAGGCGCAATGTTCCTATCATTATTGATCAAGAGCCTGATGCAACTGATGATTCGCTTCCTGTACCACAAACGGTAAATTTCTATTGTTATGACTTAAAAATAACAAATGTTATTCCTAAGAAATATGTAAATTATGCTGAACCAAGTTTATTTTACAGCAACCATCTATCATAACAACTGATATAGTGGAAGCATTATATAGTCCTAATCCAGAAGATCAACTGGGAGCTACTCAGAAGTTTAGAAAAATGCTATCCAAGGAGCCAAACCCACCGATAAATGAAGTTGTAAGAACAGGAATTGTACCTAAATTCGTTGAGTTCTTAAAAAATAATACAAACTACACTCTACAGGTTGGTAAATAATAGAACATTCCTGATGTAATGAATTTCTATACTGTTCAGAAGGAATCCCCTTGTATTAAATAAAATATATGTATGCATGGTTCTAGTTTGAAGCTGCATGGGCTTTAACGAACATAGCAAGTGGAACATCTCAACAAACGCGTATAGTGATAGATGCAGGGGCTGTGCCCATCTTCATACAATTACTTAGTTCCGAATATGAGGACGTCCAAGAACAAGCTGTTTGGGCATTGGGCAATATTGCAGGAGATAGTCCTGAATGTAGAGATCACGTATTAGACAGTGGGATTCTTCCTCCCCTCCTCCAGTAAGATTTTATAAAATCTTCATTTTTTAACGTTAACGTTTGATATAGTCGTAACTATTCACTGATTATTCATAAATACTAATAAGTACGATATCCTCGCTTCAGACTTCTTTCTAAGGCAACGCGTTTATCGATGACACGTAACGCGGTATGGGCATTATCAAATCTCTGTCGAGGAAAGAACCCAGCAGCGAATTTTGAAAAAGTCGCACCATGTTTGCCAGTTCTAGCGCACCTCCTTAATCACTCTGATAGCGACGTTCTTGCCGATGCATCCTGGGCTCTTTCTTATTTAAGCGATGGACCGAATGATAAGATTCAGGCAGTTATCGATGCAGGCGTATGCAGACGCCTTGTAGAATTACTCATGTGAGTATACGTTTTTAATTTGTAAGTAACGTAAATATTTATGATGCACGAAGAATAACACGAAAAATTGTATTCTCAGGCATCAGCAAAACAACGTGGTAAGCGCGGCCCTTCGAGCCGTGGGAAATATAGTGACTGGTGATGACATACAAACGCAAGTCGTTCTTAACTGTTCTGCGTTACCTTGTTTATTGCATCTATTGAACTCGCCGCGCGAACCCGTTCGTAAGGAGGCTTGCTGGACAATCTCTAACATTACGGCAGGAAATCCTCAGCAAATTCAGGTTTTGTATAAATTATTGACAAAAGGCTGTAGGCAACAAATATTCGCGTTATTTAAAAAATGTGCGCACGTGTGTTACTTAACAGGCTGTTATCGATGCCCACATATTCCCCGTCCTAATAGAAATTTTGGGAAAAGCCGAGTTCAAAACTAGAAGAGAAGCAGCTTGGGCTATCACTAACACTACCAGCGGTGGACAACCTGAACAAATACGTTATCTTGTTGTACAAGGATGCATTCCACCATTATGTGATTTACTGACAGTCATGGATGCTAAGGTGATCCAGGTTGCGTTAAACGGTTTAGAAAATATTTTGCGTCTCGGAAACCAAGATGCCATGCATAATGGTCTTAATCAGTTTGCGGTATTAATCGAAGAATGTTTCGGTAAGTATACAATCGGCAAAAAAAATTTCGTTAAAAAATCGATGGTGCAAAAATCTTAATTTTTATGTTTCAGGCCTAAATAAAATAGAATTTTTGCAATCTCATCAAAACATAGAAATCTACCAAAAGGCCTTCGATATTATTGAACGATACTTCGGTTCTGAGGAAGAAGATACGCGCATTGTACCCACCATAGATTCTCAAGGACATCAATTTCAATTTGGTGCGCCCGATTCAGCTCAACTACCGGTCCAAGGCTTTGAGTTTTAATGAATTAAGTTTGATTAAAACACCGAATGTACCTTCGAATTCGATCTTGTTTCATTCGTTACGTTTATGATTATTTCTCGTGACCGGACAATCCCTGAAATTGAAGAATCGATCAGCTGCAAAGAGTGGTATATTTATACACACATACTTTGAATTCGTTTATATTCGATAAAAAGAACGAAAAAAAAAAAAGAAAAAAGAAAACATCAGTAATAGCTCGAAGTGATCAGTTTTTTTTGCTCGATGATGAAAATGAGTAAAATGTTTGTAAGCAGTTACTTTAAATGGTTTTCTCTTATTACTTTTAGCTACACCATACGTTTCTAAGTTTTATCACAACGCGATTGCATCTACGAACCTACGCCAAATTGTGACGGTGTTTTCATCGGGAGCATCGTTAACGATTTGGGAAGGCTCACTTTTCGAAACTCATACATAAATGTATTTAGTATGAAACATTCAGTTTATTGAAATTAACAAAATAAATATCTTAGCGCTTAAGTAGAAACGGATAAGTACGGAAACAATGATCAAGACGATTAACTATCGAGGCAGACCTGGCACCCTCGTACGACGTATGACTGACTCAGAATTACGAAAAACTTGCACAACTGGCAAGACACTAACGACTGAAGTACGCGACTACGTAGCCAACACGGACAACATTACGCAACGCGGTACTCACCCCTCCTTACTACATTAGGTAGGAACATGACCAATTAAACTTTTTTACTGTAAATACGTATCTTGTAATTTTAAGGCTATTCTATACAGAGTGCCCTTAAGAAGCGAAGCAACATTTACGTCGGATTAGCGTAATTACTTTCTACATTTTTTTTTTGTTTTTGTTTCATGTTTTTAATATTTTATCTTATATCGGCGCAGATGTATTGCTGGAATATTTTGTTACCTACGTTAAATTAAATTAATTGCGCAAATTTTAATATATTTCCGCATTCGTATCAAAATTAAGGACTGCACAATATATAATGATTACATGTTCAATCGTGCTTAAAAAAATTCCAAGAGACGAATTTTCAATCTTTTTCAGTGATTTTGTCCCAAGATCATGCTTTTACAGGATTACAACAATAAATATTTTTGAAAATGAGTTTCCGTTTTGTTATGTGAGCAGAAATCTACGCAAATATGCTTATGATAAGGATTGATCGTATCGCGGTTGTACAGCACATAAAATTTTGGACATTCTGTATAAAAGGTCTGTGACTGTATAAAATGTATTTATTATTTAGGTTTGACGGTACCATGCTATATTATACAAGATAATATAAATATATATTACCTACTTTTAGTTACTGACTTGAATTATTACGACAGAGAAGGACTGTAATATAAGAACGTGAGCGACTACTTTGCTAATAACGGTACTTTAGCAAGGTGGGTACTTACGAGTACTTGTTGCCAATTTATAAAATGCTTACCAAATAGGATATAAGCATATTGGAAAGGTTTTGTCATTTTATGTTGTGCACGCTATTCTTAAATAAAATGTGATAAAAATATTTCGAAACTTTATTATTAAATTAATTATGTCAATACACGCATATACACCGATTAATCGATTTGATTGATCTTCCTCGAATCTATCTTTTATGCAAATTATCAGAGTTAACACAACTGCAAAACCGTTATCTTTTGGAGAAGTTCTTAAAAAATATATTAATGTGTGTTTTCAAGAAATAAAACTCGTTCGTCATGTATAGTTTTAAAGTTATCTCCGGTAAAATAAAAAAAAAAAATGACAGAATTATTTTTCAGTCTATGTGATTTCGTTTGCAATACAATTCGGTATAGACGCATTGTAAATTGGCAATTCGGGACATTAATAACGATACGTGGACTACAGATTGACGTACTATACGGTAATATGAAACCACGATGTAACGTGTACGGAATGACATCTATTCATTGCAAGTTATTTTAAAGCTGAACAAACATGTCATTTAAGAGCATAACTGAAATCATGCCAGAGGCATTGATCTTGTTATATTTTTCGAAAATTTGTAGGAACTGCCAAATCACCATCGGAAATCTTTATCTAAAGATGTTGATTTTCTGTATTGTCATTTGATGAAACGAAATAAAGTTGAATATTAATACACAACATTCATATTTAATCAATCCTGAATACATAAATATACTGAAAATTATGAGAATTGTGCATCTTAATTAATATTTAGTTTTTAAGTTAATACTGTAATACTATAACAAATCACCTAGTTTCACTTTGTATAGTTGACAAGTATCACAGTCTATGACGTTCTGGAAGAGAGCAGCTTGTATACTTAAAATTTGCAGCTGATTCTGGCAATACTCTGACAACAGTTCCATCCATGAGTCGAGTTACCAGAGGAGCCAAAATATCTTTCTCTATTTTATCAGATAGTTTCTTCATCATTTGCATTTCAATGAATTCTAATTCCTTTTGTATTGGCTTGTATCCATCAATGATCATTGTTATTATATAAACAGCATGTTTAATTAACGGTTTTTCTCTATCACAAAAATTGTGAAATGCTTTTATTGCCTCTGGATTGATGCTCAACAAATCTTGGACTATCTAAAATATGTAAAAAGATAAGAATTCTATCCCAAATAATTTGCATTATCAAGAGTGTGCAACAAATATTGACCAAAATACTCACTACTACCCGTTTTTGAGAAATTTGTTGTTTCAACTTATAAATAGTTTGTCCAACATCATTTGGAAAATCTTGTGGTATTAAAGTCAAGTACTCGTTGTTACCCAAAATAATAGTACTTAATTGACCAAGTAATTGTGCTAAGCAGTTTAGGGTATTTGTTTCATTCCCAAACAGAATAATAACTACAGGCTTCCCAGGATACAAAGCTATATCATATATTCCAGAGGATACATCATTCCAGATACTTGGTTTTTGATTATAAAATTGTGTTTGTATAACCTCCATCTTTTCATTTAATGTTTTATCTACTGCACCTAAATCCAACTTATTTACTTTATCATTTTCTTCTACTTGGTTCTCTTCTATAACTATTTCTTCAATTATTTCTTGATTAAATATTATCATACATGGGATTATAATTATAACTGCAGCAATAATAATATACCAAAGGCAATAATTGGACGTTTTAGGTACTCTTGTTATAGGTTGCTGTTGTACTCTTCTATATGAATATGGAGAATTCGTAGAAGTATTGGAAGATCGACTTGTATTTGTACTTCGATAACTTCGGTTTTGCAAATGTGTTCTATCAGGAGAATTATATGACTTAGAAAGAGGAGAATCTAATGTAACACTGTGAAATGAATCATTTAATAATTTAATCTCATTGTTGTCACTATAATCATTGTCATTATCATCATCATCATCATCATCAGTCACATCATTCTCAGCACCATCAAAGTATTCTTTACTTTGCTGATTAACTCTATGCATACTATCTCTCATCAATAAACTGTCATAATTTTGAAAATTATAATCTTTCCCTTTGGATATATTAAATCTACTCAACGGTGAACGTGCTTTAGGGGTAGGTGGTTTAAAAATCTCGTCTTGGCTGTTAGTCTGTAAAGAGTATACTAATCAAAGTTCGTTATGTTATGCGTACAAGCATCCGCTTATATCACTTAAATAATAAATATACATACATCAAAGTCGTTCATATTTATATTAGCACCAAATCAAATACTTCCAAAACAATATTTTGAGAGGATCTTATGACACTGTTAATTTTTATAGTAAACATCTGTACGATACTACTTTGTAGGAGAACCACTTGTTGAAGGTTATTCGAACTCTATTGTTAATGTTTAAGATTATTCAACGGTTATTTACTACATTATGTTAGATACGGATAACCTATAAAATCAATCTCACTGCAGATTAACATAATTGAAATAAATATAATGAAATGTTATTAAATAGTATCACGTATCACTACATAAATATTCTACGAACTACTACGAACTGTACGAACGAGCACGAGTTTGTTAATTTATAATATTGGAACCTATGATCGAAACGTCTTCATCAAGTAAAATAAAAAGCCGAAACAACTGATCAGTAAAGATATTTCAAGTCCTATCTACTCACTTTCAACATCAAACCATGAGATTGAATTACTTGTAGATTATTAGATTTTATTTCAGAGGCTTACAGGAAGCATAGAGCGTATCTTTGACTTAGATATATAGCCAAATGAGCGTATATTTTTTTGTATATGTTCGTCTTATCCCTAACTGTTAATAACATTGTAACGTTATTTAATTTTGAATCGATAACACTGTATTTGGCAACGAAATAGAGGTAAAGAATTTAAAGTATTTAAATGCTAGATGGCTAGATCTATTTTATTCTATTTGATTTATAAAGTTATAAACTCGATCCTTCGAAGATTTAACTCAATTTTTATTTAAAAAGATTCATCTAACAACGAATAGATCGAATTAAAATTTTGAATTTAGTTCTTGGTTTTATCGCTAGATGACTGCACCATTCACTTTTCTTTAAAAATACGTTCATAAAATAACGATGACTCAAAGAAAATTCCAAATACATACGAAAAGATGACCCAAAACATACTATCTTATTTTCAATTTTACTCAAACTTGAATACGTTATAGTTTTTAGCGATTCATATCTCCAGGGATTTAAAAAAAACATTGTATACTGTAATAATTTTAATACTGGCCCAAGACGAAATCAAAACCTCATGGTACACGTTTCAATTTTTTTTCGAGTTTTTGATAAACGTACAGACTACAAAATTATTCTTTGTAATGCGTTTTTATTCGAGTTCAACGAAAAAAATGTCGATTTTGAAGTATACCCGACATTGGTACCAACGTTGAGGTATATAAATTGCAACGGAATGTGTTGCCGAGAGAAATACACTTCTACAGATTTAATAAACGACCACGAAAATTGTTCGTTCGTAAAAGACGTATCGAACACCTCTTTTCCAGAATTCAACGGGTATTTTATGGTAGTTTCATGGTGACGGCATGTGCGTCGATCCGTTTAACAAAATATGTCATTGGGGTCCGCTTACTGCTCTTGGTAGGTGAATCTGCGATATCATTTTGTTAATGTTCATTATCCAATTTCAAACAAACAAATCGTTCTACTAATTTCAAGACTTAGAAGTAATAATATTTGCAGTAAGATATACACGGTTTGGTTATGTTGCATCGCTATGCGAAGGAGATATTGAACGTAAAAGTATCGTAGGTTGTGCTTGACAGATAACTGCTTCCATTTTGTTTTGTATATATTACGATAGAATTCCGCGAAATTTAAACAATGCTTCAAAGTTTTTCGTGTAACTTCGAAATTATTTGATTGTAATCGTAGGTATTTAATACACGTACCATGTAAATAAGTACACGTATTATTTAAATTGTTTTACGTATATCGAATTTACTTTTATTAATATTATGCACTTCATAATATTTTTTTAGGAATTATAAAACTAATCACTTTGATGACAATACATTGTAGTAGACAATGGTGGGCACCGCAAGAGAGTTTGTTTGGAGCAATTAATTTTATGCTTTTCTTTTGTCTCAGTGGATCTACTCTCTTCCATTTCATCAGCTCTATTTATGAAGGGCCAGGGTTCCTTCCGTTAAAATGGATGCCGGTATTAATGATACACATTTAAGAGTAATGACTCTAAAGAATGACTTCCAAAGATGAAAGATTTCTATGCAAAATATCTTGTTTCAGGAAAAGGCAACAGACACACAATTTTTACAGTATTGTTCTGTGTGCAAGGGCTATAAAGCACCAAGATCTCATCATTGCAGAAAGTGTGAGATTTTGTATAATTAGTTAATATTGATATTCTGTACAATTTATCGAGTTATTCTCTGAATTTTAGGTGGTCGTTGTGTGCTGAAGATGGACCATCACTGTCCATGGATAAATAATTGCGTAGGTCATTTCAATCATGGACATTTTACAGCATTTCTGGCAAGTGCAGTGGGTGGATGCTGTGTTTCTACTTTTACTCTAGTTTCTTGGGTTATGACTGTATTGTCTTTGAAACCATTATCATTTCCACCACCTTCTGTATTCATACTAATATTAGTAATCTTTAGTATTGGTTTGTCAATTGGCGTTGTTATTGCAGTTGGGATATTGTTTTATTTTCAGGTAAAGATATACTATTTCTACAGAATTAATACAGTTGTATAACCGTTTATGTATTTCTTGCAGCTGTTAGCTATAATCAAAAATCGAACAGAAATCGAAGCTTGGATTTTAGAAAAGGCTCACTACCGAAGGTATGGAACTAAGGACAAATTCATTTATCCATACTCGAAAGGTTGGCGCTTTAATGTAAAGCAAGTTCTTACGTGGGACTGTACCCCCGTGGGAGACGGAATTAATTGGCCCGTGATCGAAGGCTGCGATCAATACACGTTGACCGTACGTGTTTACCGATCGATTTATAAACGTATGCTTTTCTTTGTAACAGTTAAAGTACGGTGATTTCGACAATATTTTAGCGAGAGCAATTAGCTCAAAAGAAAGATAAACGGAAGAGGGCTAAAACCTACAGAGTCGTGGAAGAAATATCTGGATCATGGTTGCCATTGAGACATGGTTGGGGTGTGTTTTGTCATCCACCTTGTACGGATGAACCTCGTATTAAACTCAAATTGGGAGAAATTGTAATCGTAACACGATGGCGGAAGTAAGTTTACAAATTTCTTTTTTATATCATTGGAAACCGAAATGCTATAATTTAATTGGATTATTTCTCATTTACCAGATATTGGTTATTTGGAGAAAAAAAAGAAGATGACGAAAACGACAAGCAAGTACGAAAACGAGGCTGGTTTCCAAGGCCTTGCGCGATCGAAGTAATCGAAAATGAAGCTTACACTTCTGCTTTAACGAAATCGGATTGAAACATTCCTTTCCCCAATGTAGAATTTTAACGTATTTATAGATAAGTCGTTGAACGAACGATGATATTTTTGTCTAGTGTTTTATATGTAAGTATCAATGATGGATGAGTGTCTTTATATGTTTCAATGGTCTAATGTTAAATAAGTCCTACTTTCGAAAAAATGTTTGGATACTAGAAGTGTCTATTAGTATATTTATTCTAACAAAAAAGATTAGCACAAAACGAGACTATACAAGTTCCCCTTCTTTTATATAATTTGCTATACGCTAACGTAAGTAATTTGAATGTGTGTAACGAGTAAACATCAATTTTGATGTATCAGATTTGTGTCAGGAGAATCGCGTTCTGTATACAATGACGTGTACATACTTTTAATGCAATTTCGATCGTTGTAAATAGAGCTTTTGGTAACCATTTACTAAACGGTACGGTATTTCAACACTCGTATAAGAACAAAATCAAACGACATGAATTTGTATAATTATATTTTATTTTCAATTATAACGAATAATCTATTGGCTCGGTAAACTATTATAACGATATTCGCTACTTATGTTTTTATCAACGGTTTGTAATTGACAAATAAATGACATGGTGAAATGCAATATTCCTATGCTATGCTTCATATTGCGTTGCTTTCGAAGCTCATGAAAAATCAATAATACTCTTCTCTGCGGTACTCCAATTATGTTCGAATTATAATTTAGAAAATTGGCGAAGTGAAGTCTCGAGGAAAAGAAACCGTGGAAACTCAGCAGAATTGACATAAATTGAAGCACGGCACACAGTCGGTTATAACATCGACCGAAGGGACATTGGATCGTGGTGAAAGTGACAATTAACAAAAGTGAATTGGACTTGCCGGTTATGAACCCATGGTGGGATCTACCGCGTCTGACTTGTTTTCAGGAGATCGGCCTGTGCAGTTTCTTTCGGACTGTTCTGCCTCGTGGACGATAGCTTCGAATTCAGTCCTCCTGCTATCGAGTTTCATTTAATTATAGTAAGTGCTTTTCGCGAAGCGTCAAAGAAACGGGATCGAATCATTTAATTATCGGGGACCAGAGACGAGACTACACTTTCAATATTTTCTCAAAGAATTTAATTTTTCCGAAATTAATCTCGACGAACGAGTCGAAGGACGTCTAACGTTTAATTGTTTCGACTTTGAACGAATCAGGTTTTCCTTTCAGACAACATTCACTTCGCGAGGGAATTATCAATTATTTGATTTTATGGAGGAAATACAGAAGAATTAATCTTACTTCATCCTCAGTTTTTATTTAAAATTTTATCATGATTGGTGTTACTCGTTCGAAATTTTGATTCTATAAGGAGATTTCCAAAAGTGCAAAGGAGTCTAAGCGGTATGCTTCACTTCATGAAATTCAAACAACGGAAGTACGTCTAACATGAATTTTTCTTGCAGCTATTTCTAACTGAAAGGTATCGATAATTTTATTTAGGCTTACTTAAAAAATCGATAGACTATTTTTTACACTACTGTATATCACCAAATGGACCGGAAAATTTGCATAATATAGTTCGCGAAGATTCGTGTAACGACCAAATAAATTCGAACTAATTGACGACGTCTCCTAATTTAAGCCTCGAAATTAATTCCTACTATCACGCAAAAGGTCACGTAGGTAGGAGGTCGCTCGGGATGAGCCTGACTATGAGAAACATAGCGATTAGCATCCTCGTGGTGGCTTCTTCGGCATTTTTCGCGTATAGTTTCCCCGATGGAGCACCGGTGGACACTTGCGTGAAACCAGGTCGTGCTAACGAGCCGAATCACGGTCAAGCAAGGTCACAGCCCCCAGAAAAGAGCCCCTATAAGTTCACGGCTTCGTCGTCTCACTATGGTCCTGGATCCCAGATAACTGGTACGTTCAACTACTTAAATCGCGCAATTAACACCTGGACATTTAACGGAATACTTTATTACGTAACAAAGACGCCCAAGTATTAACGACCTTTACTTTATCTCAACCTTTGGAAAACTTTTGGTAGCGAAAGGCCACGTATATCAAACCGTGGAAAATTAATTTTAATTCTAAACTAACAAATACGTAAGTCGTTAAGTGTTATAAAAATTTGTGGAATACTTCTCGCGACAATACGAATCGAAAGATCTTTTACATTTTGCAAGTCGACGCTTCGTTGTTCAGATATGAAAAGTTACACGTGGATGTACGGGAACACCTGACTGGGACCAAAATGGCGCGTGTCGAGAGTCATGTCAGTTCGAACTGCTTACATCTAGGTAACGAAGCGTCGGTTTGTAAAACGGTGCAAGATTTTTCAATTACTTTTTACACATGGAATATATTAGATACCTTCTTAAGTTTATCTTCGATTAAAATAAGCGGTAAAAAAGGATACGTTGAACGCTCCGATATGCTTCTATATATTCGTCTTTTATTCTATTTTTGTTATTTTGTATCGAAATAAACGAATTCGATTCAACGACTCGCTAAATTTTCTTATTCGCGCGGTTTCCAAGGAAGCGTTTCCAAGGAAGCGTTTTTCCGTATAAATCGGCGATAAGCGTACACGAGAGGAAGTTTGCGTAACCGAGCCAAGCTCGAACTAACGCGATAGCATGCTTCGATAAATAACGGAGAATTTCGGGCACGTAACTGCGCGAACACCGTGCTCATCGGTGCCCGGGGAGGGATCGGGGACGAGATCTACGCAGAGAAACGAATTCTTTTTCGTCGGTGGTTCTGGGTTGGCGCTATTATTCCGACGATTGAACATGCAGAACCGGCCTGCGAACCGCAGAATGCGCCGATTGTTAACGTTTAGACGCGGTTCCGTGTTCCACGGTTATCCGCGTTGATTGGATCGATTGTTCCACCGTTGGCCTCGGACGTGTCCCGTCTTTTTCGGATTCATCATGCTACCGTCACACCGCTAATTTCGGAACAAAGTATGGAGGATAATTCCCCGGCCACGGAACACTCGTTCGCTCTACCCGAGTATTGGTTGGCGAAAGAATGTTTTTAATTGCGAGTACGTCGGACTTGGGTCATTTCTGACCCATCTGATACGTCACGGTATATCGTAGTTACGTTTCCAATATCGCGTTGCAACACAATAGTGTTGCGTTGTATTGAAAACATTTTGAATGACACGCTAGCGGTATCGAGCGAGTTTTATTTATAAGGGTGCGAAGTCGCGTAACTTGACTATAACACCTGGTATACCAGTTTTATAGTTGTTCGTTCATTACATTCGTTCGAGCCTTGCTTTACGTTACTTGCATTTGCTTATACAGTGGGTGTAGAAAGTATTCGTACATCGATCAATTTCCAAAAAAAAAAAAAAAACTACGTAAAATCGTAATTTATTAACTTATTTGTTATAAATGATGACATTCTACATATTCTCGGAAATCTCTAGAATAGAATTACATTAACTGGTAAATGTTGTTTGGACTATATCTATCTTAGAGACTTCCGACGATATGTAAAATATCGTTGATTATAAAAAATGAAGTTAAGAAACTACAATTTCACACAAAAGTATTTTTGGGAAATTGATCGGTGTACGAATACATTCTATACCCATTGTATGTATATCTAAAGTCCTCTTTATAATTGATGTATCTCCTAATGGAGATGCCAGTGGCCTGTTTGGGACCACACTGGCCCCTCCCGTAGCTCGGGTACCTCGGGATCGCTAAACCCGTACTGTAGCTACAATAAAACATAGCTACAGCCCCTGAGGGCCTCCTTAACTCTTCCACGAACGTTAGAAATTGTTGCGATATTCTTTTAGAAGGATAACTTTAACGCGAGAATTACTTTTTTACCGCGAAGAAAAGGATTCTTGAGACCTCCAAAGAATACTCTTTTCTCGAGGAGAAGAATTTTTAAGGCTCCCAAAAAAATATTCTCGTACTTGAAAAAAAAAAGAAGAAGAATTCTTAAGGCCTGTAAGTTTTAATTTATAGAAAGCCACGTTACGTTTCTTTCTATAAATATCTATCTACGTTATCGATATTATTATATACGCTATCTTCTATATGAAAAGTCTCTGACGCGTTAATAAATTAAATAGATATTTCGTAAATTAAATGTGTATTACGGGAAAACGCCGTATCACCGGAGAAAGAAAATGGATCGAAGTACGCTCACCTGCTTGTTCTTTGTAGGTCGACGCCTTTGTACGCTGACTCTAATGCCGCGGATCGATCGAAAATTACGATGCAAAGAAAGAAAACGCGCAAACACTTTGTAACACTGATTCTAATTTTCCACGAAAATTTCGATACGTTACATTTCTAGAATATTTTATACGCGGTCGAAACTAGAGTTATTTTATCGAGCGATTGTTGCCGGAAACGAACATTGAATTTCCAGGAAATTAGCAATTACCGATGGGTGTTCTCTGGACAGATTATTAATAAGGAAATCTTTTCGTACGCTTTGCGATAGCGTGACAAAAGATTCAAGAAAGAAACGTCGGATGATTTATAAAGAAAACTTTGTATCGAATCTGAAGGAAATTGTTCCAAGAAAAATCTATTTAAAAATCCGTAGCCACTGCGTCGCGGGACTTCCCTTGTTACAAGTACAAAAGCGCGCAATTAGAAGTGGCCGTGACATCGCGAGGTTGAAGGGCCTTGACCGCCACGCGAGGAACTCGGACCGATTGTATTTGGTAAAGAATAAACGAAGACTTTCTATAAATTAATAGAGATGATAAACGATTCGGAGCGACGTGTTACGCGACAGGAATTAAAATTTCGTTTGCTAATTTCAGCAGAAACGTTGATCGATTAAATGATTAAAAGACGGAATTATAACGACGACTACAAGTTATATATATATATATATATATATATATAAATTCCTCTCCCTGTGTAATCTTCGTTTAAGTATCCCCAAACATAATACCATAGTTCTGCAACAACGAAAACACTTTTAAAATTAGAATACTAAATACAGAAAGTAGATTTTTAAAATTAGAATATATATATTTACATTTATATATATACACATATATGTATATACAGTAAACAAATAGATTTTGTATTACATAATATATAAAATATTATTTTATTATTGTCCCAGGGTCACCTACTTTGTCCGTACAACTCTTGAATTACGAGAGATATTTTAGCGTGTTTCAAGAGACATTTACTGTTTCCAAGAAATTAACAGTAAAATGTAATCCGTTCCCTGAAGTTATTGTTCGATAAATTTTCATTAAACGGGGAACTCTCGTGTTCTCGAAAGTTGCGAAGAAGGTCAAGGTGAACAGGAAATTTTATTGCGTTTAAATAAGTTAAAGTTAGACTCAACGGCCGAGTACAATAGAGCATAACTTTTACACATTAATTAAAAATAATCGTTCCCTCTGACAATTTTTTAATCCCATAAAACCGCTGGAAATGAACTTCTACAGCAAAGTTAAATCGTCGATGGGACGAGTTATCCGAAAGCATAGGGGACATTATTCAAAAGCTGCGACTTTACGAAGAAACTTTACTTATGACAAGAAACTTGTTGTTGTTCGTATTAGTTTCAGCTTCCCTTTATGCAGCGACCAATTTCCTCTAGCCTCTATCCTCTTCCGGTATTCGATATTCCTCTCCCTGTGTAATCTTCGTTTAAGTATTCCCAAACATAATTCCATAGTTCTGCAACAACGAAAACACTTTTAAAATTAGAATACTAAATAGAGTAGAAAGTAGAGTATTTAATATTTCACAACGTATCAAGTACGGGGTAGATATTTTTAATTCCACTTAACAATCTCTGCGCCTGTTCGTCGACCAAAGAAGCGAAGAGAAATCAATATAGAGTATTGAAGATACAACGATGATCTTGAAAATGAATTAAATATATAAAGCACAATATTTAACGTTCCATAAAGTATCACATATGGCGAATGGTTTAATTAAACATACGTGTTTCTGTGGGCTGTTCAAAATGGGAAAGAGAGAGTTTTTCCCGGTTAACGAAGCCGACATTGTTTTTCTTTGTTTTCAGTGACAATCAGCGGCTCGAGGTTCAAGGGATTCTTCCTTCAGGCACGTGATCCCGATACGGATAGTTGGATCGGTTCCTGGGCCCAAACGGAGAACACGACTACCCATCCTGAATGCAGTGCGGTGACGCACGCTGATCCAAATTCGAAACTGTTCGCGACACTTATTTGGAATGCACCACCGAACTCACGCGGCCGCGTCTATTTTACGTGAGTGCAATTTCTTTCCTCTGGCTAAGATGAAGATCCTCGAGATTTGAATCGTTCCGTGCATTCTTCACTTTTACGATCGTATTTTATATAATTAATCGCTTACGTGGGAAACAATGACTGAATTTATTTTCACCGATCCAGTGTTTTATCTGTACTATATCTACATCTATACTTCTACACTAATATTATAAAGAGGTAAGGTTTGTTTGTTCGTATGTAGGAGATAATCTCCGGATTTGTTCAGTAATTTCAGAGAATTATTTTCCTCTTTGTCGTAAAGTGTTGAAAAAAGTAAATTAAAAATGAATAATAAATTGTGCCCTTCAGGCTTCCCAGAATATAAGGCGTGTTTAAAGTCGCAACACTTCGGTGTAAAATAAATTTTAATAATGAACCGAATTTCTATGATTTTTAAAAATATTATGCTATAAATAGATAATTGATAGTTCGCGATATTCTCTTCTGAACGTGCATTTAAATGTAATACTTGGAATGCAGGAATTTTTTTGATCTGAGCTTGTAGTGCGCGTTTCCTTATCCCCTTAAAAATAGGGAAATCATGGTAACGATTCGCACGTGTCGCGTATCAAGTAATTACGCAGCCCTGTAAGCCGAAAGGCCAGATCAATGACACATTGTGCAACATCGTGCAGGAAATGGTTCCGCGAATTCATATGCAATAACGCGCAATCATTAGGGCTTAATCACGAGCATGCACCTGCCCTCTTACAAAATACGACAAACCTGCATCGCACCCACAGACGAATTGAAAAGGGATAATTAAAGACAAGCTCGAGCCGGAGCAGCAATTACCAACCGCACCTTCTAAGTAATGACATTTTGCACCACGCGTGGATACCGTAGATAAAGTTTGTCTTTGCTGTGCTCAAATTGAAACCAACAGGCCACTAAAAGTCTCTGTCGCCGCAAAACCGTGTTTGACCGTGCGTTTCATCATGAAACTTTCATGGCGTGTTATTGGGCGAAGTGAAATTTCCCTCGGTCTTCCCTTGTTCTTCTTTGAGTTAGCCAACCCTCGGCAGACTTTGTACCGAGTTTGACTCTTGCAGAAAATACTTCTATTTATTTTCTTCTTTTCGTGTTTTCTTCTCCATATATTGTACAACTAGCATTCCTCTTCTGTCGCAGACGATCCACTCAATTTGATCCTAACAAACATTCTTTTGATATTTATTTTACTAGGATTAAATTGGCTGGGTTAGAAGTATCCGTGACAGAAGAGTAACGCTAGTTGTACAAATATGGAAGAGTAGAAAATAAACAAATAGCGTTTCACCAGATGTCTAATTAAGGATAAGGCTCTTTTTTTTTCAGACGAGATTTATCCGAAGAAAAGCCCACATTTTAATCCAAATTTCATTTAAAAACCTAAAAGGCACTCGTCCAGGTCGTGTCCTCCCCTTGTCTTCTTGGGATAAGGCTCTTTTTTTTTCAGACGAGATTTATCCGAAAAAAAGCCCACATTTTAATCCAAATTTCATTTAAAAACCTAAAAGGCACTCGTCCAGGTCGTGTCCTCCCCTTGTCTTCTTGGGAATGCCTATAGAGAGTGTCTAGCTTGCCGCCATTGTGTCTTATCTCAATTACCACTCTTTCTCTATATCAGGTTAAGTGTGCGCACACCCTCGAGATAGTATAGTCGGAGCAAAATCAACTGGCCACTCAAGACCACTGTAGGGTTCTAGCCACCAGTTTGGTTACCTTGCAAACTCAGTTCGTCGCCAGCCTACAGAATAAGCGCAGGTGCTCTATGCCTAAATGCCCAAGCTGATAGTACTCGATAGGAATGTCCTGGTCGAAGTTACGTATGAAAGTACAAGTGTCGAATTTGAAATTGTTAAAACGAATGACCATTACGATTGAAGCTATTTCTGAAAGAGGCGATATTAAAGTTGACGTTATTTATGGAATCGGACATTCCAAAGTTAAAATTCATGTATGGAAACTACGAGTGCTAGAGTCAAGATTATATTTCGAAAGAAAACACAAACTTCGTCTCGGCTCATTTCGTTACGCAACTAATTTCTCTCGTTTCACTTCCTCAACGATTGAGTTCGATACAAATTTGTCCACATCGCGTAGCGGATTTTAGGAAACCCTTGCATGTTTTCAGATAGCAGCAAATTGCCGAATAGAAATGTCCCAACCACAGTGGCCAGCGATCGAGTGTCTGAAATAATAGTTCGTCATCCATAATTCATTCGGAAAATTGTGCCCCATCGCGTTCTTTTCCTTTCCTCGCATGTCCACGATTGTTGTACCCGTCGAGGCCTCACCCCGTGTGCTCCTGCGTGCTCGATAAGAACGAAGGATTTCCACTTCGATACGAGGAAAACGCAATGAGACTAATTGCAGAGCGTTGGTCAGTGGGAAATAATTGGCGCCGCCGCGCGATCGCACGCGAATGAACGCGTACACGGGCGGCTTGCTGACAAGCCAGCGAATTTCCAGAGAACATTATAGGTCAGAAAGTTCGCATGCCGAGTTGAAAGGTACCGGGCGAGTTGCTCCTGCAGCGGGCTCTCGATCCTAAACTCGAAATACCGGCGTTGAATCACGATGGATGCGGTGGAACTTTTTCAACCATCTGGCGAAACGTCGCTCGAAACGTGCCTCTGAATTTCTTTTTTGTCCCGTATCTGTGTCGCGTGTTTCGCAATACCTCTGAAAATTGCTCGCCAGACCTCTGACGACAACGATGCAAATTGTTTACTAGAAAATAAAAACAAAGAAAGATAAACACGGTTAGAGACCGCGGAGGCACCATCCAGTTCCATGGTTTACTCGTTTCGTTAAAAATTCGGATGTTCGGCTGAATCCTGAATAATCGATCGTTTGAGAAGTAATATGGTGCGTTTATTTCACGAAATAATCGAATGTAGGTATAAATAAACCTAAAAGAACTGAAGAAAATCGAGTAAAAATGAACGAAATTTAATAAATCACTGGGCGCAAGCTCGAGTTCGAAAATCGTTTGGAAATGAATCTTTTCGAAACAAAACAAATTAACACGCCTATAGCAGTGCTTTCATTGAACGATATCCACGGGATTGGTTTTTCGTTACCACCGAACAATTCAGTTTGAAATTGAACGTATCGAGCGTTTCAATTAATTCGATAATAAAATATTATTGGGCACCACGTACAATTTGTTTATTTTACTAATATCGTGGGAGGAACTAGGATTTAGAAAACGTTGCTTGCACGACACATCCGTCCCACGCGTCCCGATCAATTCTAATGATTTACAATTATCATTGAGGCCTGTCACGCGCAGAGATCCTCGAAGTTTTGTCCTTGGGCATTCGTTATTTAATATCTGTGTTAGCGACCCCATTTACGTTTGTAATCACCGCTCGGCGCATACGTGTGCCGATGACATGCAAGTTCTATGCACATCAAAGCCATACCGAATCAATAGTGCTATACAAAAAGTAGAATCGGATCTTTACGGAATACAATGGCCGTCCACGTATCAAGATCCAAGCTTAAACTCAAAGAGATACGTCCGATGCTGTTGGTTCTACTTCGTTGTCAGAGGAACCTCATCCTATTTATATTTTTATTCGCGTTTTTCCCTTATTCGTCTTATTAACCTTTCCGATACCAAGTTGTGGGAGTACTTCATTTTTCATTAAATTCGTCGTATTTTATAAAAGGTTTAACTGGCTTATATTTATCTTCTTGAGATTCCTTCGATCCTATTTAACAATACATCAACTGTTTCGGTGAATTAATTTTTCTAGTAAGAAGTTCTCGAAAATCCAACGAATAGTTAACGAAAATTTCTCGACGCTAATACCAATCGTTAAAGAAAAGAAGAATAATTCCTCCGACCGTTTCTTTCGTTACAGTGGCACCATCCTGAAGGAGTACGCGACTTACTGGTCGGGATTAGTGGCCGATGTTCATCAGCGATAGTTTCGTAAGCATCGCAGCGATATTTGCTAGCGAACGGAACTTTGGAGTAACGTTAACAACCGCACCTTCGCGTTTAAGATTTTAATTCCAAGGACATTGCGATTCCACGCAACGAAGCCGTGACGGGAACAGTGAAAGGTACCGACGAAGCGTAAACATGCTGTACATTCCATTCAATCGTTCATTCTTTTATAACGCTGTACGATTTTAAATACATAAAACGTGATCAATGAATCGAATACTTCTTTTTCCTCTCTTGCACTCTTATACTTGTCAAGGATACTAGCCGCGCGTCAAAGACCGCTACGGTACAAGCACCAAAAGAATGGATCGATTTGCACAATACGTCTCTTTCGTTTTTAATATCGATTCTCTGTCGTTACAAGACGTTTACCAAGCAACTACTTTCTACTCTCATTTCTCGCAACGTGGATGTCGAGTCATTAAGAAAAGGTTCCCGACCTGTCGGACATAGTTACGTAATCCTTGGACTGATAGGCTGTATATCGCGATCTGTCCAGTGCCCGGGGTAATTCGTTTTGCCTCTTAAGCCATCCTCCGAGCGCGCGATCTCGTAATGTTCGATCGATGGAGGTGAGTAGACAGACGTCTACGGAATCGATTTCGTTCAACAAGTTTTTGTACTGGCACGTTCACGACAAAAATATGCAACGACGAATGCCGATACGATTGATCGTCTACCAGGACCTTAAACGTTCCTCGGGGAACATTTCAGCTGAAAAACAAGGACATCTTTGGCGGGGATCAGTTGCCAAGAGAGAGAGAGAGAGAGAAACCTCCGACTTCTCGCATCAGATGCAAATCGAATCGAAGTTTCTTCGAGAATGTTTCAACGCTTTATTTTCTAGTCTGTCTAGAAACAGCTTGTAACTCAGAAAAGGATTGTTCGCGTTAGCATATATTAATGGAGGATTCGTAATTAATGATATAAAATCGAAAAGGGTATAGAAGAAAGCTGACGATACACGTACGTACACCATACGGCACGACTGTTCTGACTACTTCCAAAAAGTAGCGATGGGTAAAACTCTATGCTTCGAATAAATCCGAAGTTCGCTGACGTGTTCGTCTCGTTTCCTTCCTGGAAAATGTTCAAAAGAGGAAACGAGACGAGCATATCGCCAAGAAAAACGTTGAACGCATCGACTACTCGACCGATGCGTTCACCGATCGAAACGTAACTTTCCTTCATTAATTTAGACTAATATTGCTGTACGTAGTACACGTAACCTCTACGTGCTGTACGCTTGGTACAATAAAACTTCAACTTTCCTCAACCTGAGCATTGCGAGTAGATAAATACAGTCGGTCGGTTCTTGCAAATAGACGCTAGAATAGAAAGGCTGGTACATAAATTGTTAACAGGTTCACTGTCATCCATGTATGACAAAGGTTTTCGAATGTTTAGAACGAATTCTGAACCATTCAGAATTCAACTCGCCAGAAGTTATTCTGATTGAATATTTCAGAATCTTCCAGAATATTGTTTTGTTTAATAGGAGAAAGGATATTCTCTCTGGTGAGAACAAGCCGAGTAGAACTTGGTGGTAGAAGCTTCCAATAGCGAAAGATGAGATTAATTCAGGGTTTTCCTTCGAGTTATACAGTTATCCTTGTTCGAGCCCTGGATCTACTCGCGCAAGATTCACGTGGCGAACGACGCATTAAGAATGAACAGAATCTTGGAAACGGAAACTTTGTTCCACCGCGGGATACTTTTCTCGAATATCCAGCGTAAACGACGAGGGCAAATCGCGAAAGTGTCGCGCAGCTGACGAGGAAGGCACACAATTGCAACGAGTTTAATATGTAGAAACAGAACTCGTTCCGGTCGGTGTTCGAGAAACGTGAGCTTATACGGACAAGGTGGTTGTCGCACGTTCTAAAAGAAGAATAATCTCCGAGATCTCGTAATTCTAGCGATAGATGGTTCAGATGATTGATTATATTCGCGTAGTTGATCATCGTCGTATGCTTCTTTCAAACAGATAGGATGTTGCACAGACACTTGGAGTCGCGAAGTGGTTACTATTAGTTACGTGGTCGTTCTTAAATGTCAGCTGTTCATCCAGGTGAACGCTTCTGCAAGTACTCGTACCACCTTCTTCGCGTTGTTCATTGTACACCGAGTGCTTCTCTCGATCTACTAGGTGCCTGACGTAGACGAAGCGTTTCCACGCTTCTACAGATGAAGATAATGCGTTCGACCAGCCGGAAGTGACTTTCTTCACGTATGCACGTTTAGGGTCGTTCTAACTGTACCTAGGTAGTCATTAGCGACATTAGCGCAATCGAATAATTTAGGCGAAGGAAAATGATATAAATCAAATACCGACGAATTCTGTAACTATTGTTGAAGGTTTAGATTTTGGTCTTAGATTTGGTTCCAAGTAACGCTGATTTCAGGATTCAGAGTACTTGCTATATCGATATAGCATAGGCATACAGGTGCAACGTGTTTAATGCGTCGGAAGAGAAGTCGTTCTGTCCCGGCCGTTCTTTAAGGAGCATAATCGTTGGTCCCATGCTGAGACACGTGAACTGACACGAACAAGGCGGTTGCCACACTCTCCCAAAGGGGGTTCCCGCAGTTTCTTCATCGGATGCCGTTAATGGAACTCGGCACGCTTTTACGCGAAGCAAAAGGATCTCGCGAAACGTGTGTTACGTAAGCTCGCCGCCTTGTAAAAGTGGATCGTTCTCATAAGGGAGGCTTTAGAACGTTGAAAGCGATATCGTTGACGCATTACGATCCGTCGTGGAGGAACTGCTATTCAAAAAAAAAAAAAAAAAAAAGAGATCAAAATCCTGAAACTTTTTCTTGGAAAGAACGTTCCAAGAATGTTCAAAGAATCTTCTTTAAAATTCAGGACACGTAGTCCGAACCAGTGTCGAACGATTACGATTGCAATGAAATGTTTTCGAGTTGTAATTACGATTACGATTACGATCGTAATTACAAACTTTTCTGTGATTACGATCGTATTTTTACTTTTCAGTCGTAGAAATTCTTTACCCTCAAAATTGACTTCGAATTCGTGTCTCTCGCCCCAACAAAAACTTAGAAACCCGAGCTTTCGTAAAAATCCTAAATTTTTTTAAAATTACCCTATTACTACCCTATTGGTACGAATTATTTTAACTGGATATTTTTAGAATGTTTGAAAAAGATTTTGAGATCAAAGATTTCCACGACTGAAGATCCTTAAAAGTACGATCGTAATCGCAACTCGGAAATATTTCATTGCAATTACAAACCTAACGAGTGCCATACTGTTTAACCGTCTGAACTCTACCGGCGCCGCCACGACGACGCAAAGTGTCCCGTAAATCGATCTAAAATTTTATTTGTAGCGTCACCAATCAAATTAACGAGATAAAGAAATAAACTCTGAATTGGAATTGGTTTATACATTTCTGTTAAAAAAGAACATTCTTGTTCGAATGAAATAGCTGCAGAAAATTGACCCGCAGATACCACGTTTACGGCGACGATGGCTGGTCGCCGTAAGCTCGCGATAAAAGGAACTCTGAAGCGTCCAGGGTTAAGAATCAGCTAGGATGACAGGTTTCTGACGTTGAGCCGAGTCCGGGGATCCTACCTAATTTGTTGAGTTATACTTGGCCGCGTGATGCCGTTCCTTGGGGGACGGTAACGTCGATCTCCACGATACGAGGGTCATCGCACGCCTCTGGAGACGTCGCAACCGAGTCCCAAGCCTCTGTGGTTCGCGGTGCTAGGTCCAGGGTAAAGCTGATGCTATTGGGTCGGCAAGTTAGGTGGCGGACGAAATTCGCTTGCAGGACACGTACCACGATTGCGGTGTTGCGCGGCGAAACGACAGGTAATTAAACCGAAACAAGCTTCGACGCTATCACGGCTCGATGCCTGATACGGAAGCACAATAAACTGATGTTTCCGTTTCTTTCTGTACGGATTTAAAGTAGAATCGACAGTTGGAGTCGTTAGCTACAGTATCGATTACACGGTTCTTTTTAACATATTCTTCAGGTATATCTCCGAGTGGTTGTATCATCTTCGCGTTGTCTATCGTGCGATGAATGCTCTTTTAAATTGCTATAGTGTTCTATCGACATACGGAGTCTATCGGTTACTCTTACGTAGTTGTTCTTAAATATCATCTCAGGTACGTGCGTACTCAAAAAATTGCATCATCTTGTTCGTGTTGTCTTATGTATGTTGAATGCTTCCTTCGAACTGCCGAGAGGGTTGCATCGACAGCTAGAATCGTTGGTCGATGTACTAGTTACATACTGCGCGTAAATATCCGTCCAGGTGTGTTTATCTTCGAATTGTACCATCTTCCTGTATACCTTCAAGTAGTTATACCATCGTGCTCTTGTCCGAACGTCCCTTGTATACCGAATGCTTCTTTTAATGTAATCGATTCTGATTGCTATATCGATACGTTATTTATACTCGGTACAAATTGGTACACGCGTAATTATTCATGAATATTCACTGATTTAACCGTATTGCTTTTCGACAATAAAAAAATCGCAATCGAGGTCAGCGGAGAGATAAACTTTTATAGACAAAGCTGTTACACATCGCGCATCACCAGCTTGACGCGTTTGATTGGCTTATCGCTGCATCCTTTTTCCATATCGTACAATGATTGATTGATAGGTTGATAGATCGAAGGACCAGATGAATACTGGCAGATACTTGGAAAAAGAAGAAAAAAAAGATACAGACACTTCCAACGTTGCCTTTTTGCACAATACGTCCTTAACCTTATCAAACATAAAATTCCACTGCAAGAAGGTTAAAGAAGGAAGTTAAATACTGGCAAATATTAAAAAAAAAAAAGAATAAAAATAATTTCAGACCCTACCAATAACGCCTTTTCGCGTATCACAACATCAACCCTCTAAAACATTCGATTCCAATGGAATTTGTTTCCGAAGAATCTCCACGATTTTACAGCGTTCAAGATGCTATAACCCTCGATCAATCCCGCTTTCAAGTGACAAAATCAAGACGGTCGATTCGCTCGAGAGCGGTATATAGGTAGCGAATTTTCCGCCAACGTTTTCTTCCTGCGCCACCCTCTCCCCACTTCTTGCACAATGCACGGCCATAAAAATTCATCCCACCGCCGGGACCTGCGTTCCCCTAGTTCATGGATCCATATTTACAAGAGCCATGTATCTCGCCGGCGTATCTCGGCTAGCCGCTAATCCGAGGTCGCGTCGTTAGTCAGGGGTTAGTTCCGCACGTCTCCACGCGTCGTACGTAACAAAACCCTCCGCCGGCGAACGGCGAAGAGGGTCGACGACGCGTTTCTCACCTAGATGGATCATACATATTTACGTCGCGGTGCGGAACATCGACGGCTGTTTCGCGAGGAATGACTCAGAAGCTCTGCGCCCCTGCGACGTTCAACGCGGTCAGTGGGGGATGGGGGTTGTGGCTAGGGGGTGGAACGCGTGCTGGTTCTCTCGCGTACATTGCGCAGGATGCCGGCGCCTTGGCGTCGCGGTCGACTACGGTCGTTGTTTGCTTGCTTTACATCGCGTAAAGGTACGTTGACACATAGTCGCGAACATGGTAGAGCTAATCGGATGCACATGTGCTCGAACGTCGCTGGACTCCGAGCACATGTACACGGATGGCTCGGTTTTATAGGTGTTTGGGAGGTTGGAAGATCGTTCGAAGTTCGTCGATCGGACTCGTTCGTTTGCCATCGTTCGGAATTAATCGCATAGAAATCAAAGAACTAGGATAACCAAAGGCACGTGTGCTCGGATCTCGTGTATGGTGATGTATAGTAATACGGAGCACATGTGCCTTCGGTTGCCTTGATCCTTTCGATCCTGAGAGACTGT
>NW_026534333.1:1131204-1208919 GCF_026225885.1 Hylaeus anthracinus | reverse complement strand
GGTCGATTCTACAAGGTACGAGGCAAACGAAGGCACATGCGTTCGTACTTAGAAGAATCGAACACATGTGCCTTCGGTTGCCTAGGCTTTTTCGATCTCTATACCGGAAAAAATTCATTGCTAGATAAGTCGATAGCTCGATATATTGATACATAAGCAGATAAATGGATAAACTGACGTTAAATAAAATATGAACGTCGAACTTATACAAAACTGTTTTCGCGGAAACATAGTTACTACCCAACCAGTCCTACATGCTCGCATATCGCAACGAAGAGTTCCCAACGTTCGATACTTGCGCGCAACGCATAAAAATTCCCTACACCTCCGACTGTTTTACTTCGCAAAACAGAGCCAACCCTAGCCACGTCACCTCGACTTCCCTCGGGTGTAGTATCGCAGGATAGACGCGAGAACGACCGTACGTGAACGCACCGTGTTCGGCCCTGCGACGTTCAACGGTGGCGTGCAGACGGGATGGTAGGGGTTGGGAGTTGTTGGTTAGGCGTCCAGTGGGTGGAAAGCGTGGTGGCTGTCTCGCGTGCATTGCGCAGGACGCCGGCGCCTTGGCGTCGCGGCCACCCCCGGAGCGGCTACGGTCGTTGTTTGCTTGCTCCACATCGTGAACGCTCGGCCGTCGCGTAACACAGCATCGTGGTTCGGTGCGTCGTTTCGCTCGGCCTCAGCCGTTCCATGAACGTTCGTGCGTCTCGTGCACACGTACTCGTGACGAGAAACGGGCCGATAGGGAGGAAGAGGAACGTCAGGTAGACGGTAACAGACGTGAACGAACGATCGACGTCGTCGGGGGAACGCCGTGTTCGCGAACAGAGGTTGCAAGCGTTGCAGCTGAGTGTGGTACCCTCGATCCGTGCCCATGAGTCCGTACCCGTCGTTCACGGACAAAAAGTGAGAGGGTGGGGGGGCGGGGGCGGTGGTGGTTGCGGCAGCACAGCAGCTCGATCGTGTCGTTTCCCGTGAACCCTTCCCTCAGCCTTTTCTCCTCCTTCTCCTCTTCGGGCCGATTTGCGCGAGCCAGGGGTCGAAGAGAACGCGTGACGCCGTTGGCAGTGGTCTTCTGCGGCGGTTTTTGTTGTCACGTCCGGGTGAACGGTGTCGGGGAACGTGCGGAAGTATGCGCGTGGTATCGATCACGCGGCCTGATCCCACGGATATGTGATACCGGAAACGGTCACGGCAGGCTTCGACCTGCGTGCAGGTGCTCGACGGTGCGTACGACGTACGCGTACAGAGGGGTGCCGAAGGAGAGAAAGAAGGGTGCGCGTGAAGTGCCGCGTGTCAGGGCCAATCGTGAAGATGCAGGCCACCGACGCCGTCGTCACGACGGCGTCCCTGCCGTCATCCGCGTCGTCATCGTTCGCCTACACCTCGAGGAAGCCCAACTACGTCGCGAGGCTCGTCTGCACGGTCCTCGTCTCCTGGTGGATCGTTCAGGATCAGCTGGCGCTGGGGCTCTCCGATCCACCCGAACTAACCACCATCGAAGGTGAGTTTATTTATTTATTTATTTATTTATTTATTTATTTATTTATTCATTTATTTATTACCGTAGTAGCAAGGTGGTTCTTTAAAGAATATTTCACTTTATTTTACTTTTTGAGAAGCGAATAACGTAGAGCGAACAACAAGAGTTGCGATGCGTGTTTGAACATTGTTCGAGTTGATGGTTTTTTTTGAATGACGCTGATGAGGATATTTAAAGTACGGGTCTTTATTTGCGGGATCGATGACTCGACGTGGAAACTTTTCGAGCGATGAAATTGCTGTGAAAGTTCAAGCTTACAAAATCAACGATCTTAGAAGTTCCATGAATTTTTTGAAGTGAAAGGGACGAACCTTATCGTAATCATCATCGGCGCATACATAAAGAGCATCGTTCTATAAACCATGGGATGCACGTTTTTCATGTTAATCTCAACGATATCTAAATCAACAAACTTTTTCACTACATGTTGATTACTATTTTTGAAATAAATTCATAAATACTCTTCGTTTTCTTCTGAGTTTGTACAGGAAATTATCCGTTACCTTAAGCAAGAAGTAATTGTACGAAATACCTCGATACCAAAAACATTCGAGGGTTTATAAATATGTATAATTTGAATTCATTAATTGATTGAGTTGTCGTGGATAATATGTCTGTCGATGTAGCGCTATCAGTGAAGTATAGAGAATTAAGTCCAAATTTTTTACACGATTAATTTTCCGTATTTATAACTTCACTCAGATACAAACATCCAAGAAATAATATCATTTTTCAGAAATGAAATCAATTCCATTCTTTAAAGGAATTCCATCGTTTTACGTCTATATCGCGTAATGTATTCAGTCACAAACTGCGTCGTAAAGTTCGCTCAAGAAATTTCACAATATTTGCACACGCGAAATTTCAAACAAAGGAAGATAGAATGAAATGCACACGATCGAAGGTTAAACCAAACCCCCGTAACATTTGCTAAGCGTTGGTGCCTGATTGATCGATTAAAATATAATTCTTCCACCTATTTTACCAACTGGTTTCGTGAAATGAATCACGAGTACACGATCGATCGTGCCGAACAACAAACAAAAACAGTAAAATCATCTCCCAACCAACGATCACGTTTAACCTGACCCCGCGTCGTGTTTTCCACCGATCGATATGCAACGAATATTTTCTCACGTTTTTTCCATTTTGTTCACCTTCCCGAGGCAATAAAACACGTACGCTCGACGGATGAACGGGCCTTTTACGCGATCTGGCGTGGCTATTTATTAACAAGCTGACCCATAAACGTTTCACGAGCCCTCAAACCGTGTCGCTAATCCCATGATCTCTAATGCATCTCGGCAAAATTCGAACACGCTGGAACGGTCGGTTCCAGCAGAAGCAACAATGCCTTTCGTCGCGTTTCCGTGTTATCGGTGTTCGCGAAAAGTCCTTTGCGATCGATGTTTGCGTACGTTACGTGGCAGAGACGGTACAGCATATCGTTCAAACGATGGATGACGAATAAGAGCATGGTACGCGTAGGGTGGGGTTTGAAACAGTACACCGGGAAGTGTACGTGGTATTATTAATTGTGGAACAAAGTGCTGTAAACAAAACTTACTTCGCGCAAGAACGCGAGTACTACGACTTGCCTTTTTTTCCTTATGCAAGACGTAGAGGAGATTATTCAGGTAACAATATAATTGGAATTTTGATTTTTTAAATGTACTGTAGTGTGCGTATATATATATATATATATATATGATGAAGAAAAAGGGGACTTTTTAATGTTGACGTGGTAGTAGTACATTTCAGAAAATATTCGAGTAGAAGGACCTTAGACGAATCGTGGTTCAAGGTCATTCAAGGTCGAGGAAGATCAGGTAGCGATGCCCGAGTATATCTTGCAACATCCACATATTCGCGTGCTTGAACGTGATTTAGAGACTATAGCCAGTTTGTTTTCTTAAAAGTTTAAGATTCGGCCCGATATGGAAGAATTTCGACGAATTAGGATCCAAGCTCAACGTTTCTTCGTAAATCGCGGCTTCGATCGGCCGTTCAAGTTTATTTCCCCTTTCCAACTTTGTGCTCTCATTTGCGTCGTTATTTCCTGGCGAATAAGCCCCGACTTCCTCTTTCCAATCGTTAAACCCAAGCGAACTGCCCCAGCGATATCTGAGCATTCCAAAAGTTCCTTCAGGATTCGTCGATCTCGCGTTAATCTTTTAATTCCCTCGTGCCACGGACACCGGCCTGGAACATTTTCACCCGGAAATTTAGTACGGCTGTTTCCGGTCTACGTTCACGACGAATTGGTAATCCGTCTCCGCGCCCATTCCTTCGGGGAAAACAACCACGCATACTTCGTCTCTCGTCTTTGCTTTCTCGGCGTAAATCTTTCTTCCTAGTTTAAAGTAACGATTAAATCTTTATTGCGCGAGTTCGTTGATGGTATTCTGTTGTTGGGTAAACAGTGATCTAGGCGATCGTATGGTTGGCAGATTCCCGTCGTGTTGGCACATTTCGAGACGAAGGGAAACGACGACTTCCAGACGCTATGAAAACGTTTCGGGTGGCGAATAAACGCAGCGAGTGCCACCCTCGAGATCGCGTTATTTGCTCCGTCTGATGGCTCTATTCGATGCGCCACTCACGATGCTAAGAAGGTTATATCGATCCTCGAAACGGGAACACTTTGTCTCCGTAACTATTATTCTCGGTTTATTTTTTCTAATGGGCTATTTCTATCCGCTAAAAGCTTCGAAGTGATCTCGATTAACCCGATACAACCCATGGTGCGTATTTCCGACAAGGCTGGACATTTAAAAATTAATCCTGTTTCCGGTGAACAATCGATAAGGTCGTGAGACTTTTTGATACATCGAATAAGACGAACGGTTTCAGTCTTAGCTTGTCCAACAATTCAGAGAAAAGAAAGTCTTATATTTCCGTGTTATTGTTATCTAATTAAGAGAACACGCAGTAAAGATTACGAAATCCTGTGATCAGTAAATTTCGTTAAATAAAGTCGTTGAATAAAGCAAACGGAAAGGAATCGAAACGAATTTCGAATTATTTCACGATTTTAAGAATAGTTCCATCATGTATCGACGAAATAAAATCGATATCGATTTTGTTAGTGGCGCGTTATTCGGGGTTTCGATACTACGCGATGAACGTAGCGAACGTAGAGGTGAAAGATTTTCGTTGATTTCGATGGAATTATTCTAAACGCACCCTCGATCGAAATATAGTTTGCTTACGTGTTCACGTATTGTACGTACAGTGGCTGCCATTGCAGCTGTGCATGTTTGGAGAGCTCGGTTGCGGTACATTTACAAATTCTACAAGGGTTGCAGTTACTGCCGCAGTATAACGTTCAATTTTATTCGCTGCTGTCTAATTTTATCCAGCCACGTGACCGTGGGTCCTTAATTAAATGCACGTAATCATCTGGACGTTACTCGAGACGATCCGAGTCGTAAAGGCCAACACTTCCAGTCCCGGAAACGGGTATACAGGGTGTCCCAAAACTCGGGGAGGAGCCGGAAATGGGGGATAGCTGAGACGATTCCGAACAAAAGTTTCCTTTGCAAAAACGTCGGATGGGGCTTCGTTGAGGAGATATTAAGAGAAAATGTAGTTTCCAATCGTCGAAACACAAAATTTCAGTCTTGTAGAAAAATATACAGGGTGTCCGAAAAGTCGGGGAGGAGCCGGAAATAGGGGATAGCTGAGACGATTCCGAACAACAATTTCCTTTGCAAAAATGTCGGATGGAGCTTCGTTAAGGAGATATCAAGCGAAAACCCCGACCAATCAGAGCGCGCGTAGCCTTCGCTACCGCGGCCGCTCCAACGGTCTACGCGCGCTCTGATTGGTCGGGGCCTTTCTCTTAATATCTCCTCAACGAAGCCCCATCCGACATTTTTGCAAAGGAAATTGTTGTTCGGAATCGTCTCAGCTACCCCTCATTTCCGGCTCCTCCCCGACTTTTGGGACACCCTGTATATTACAGTTTCCAACTTTCGTATGAAAATTTCGTGTGAAAATTTGCTATAATAATCACGCCGTGAAACATACGATTCGGTATCGACGACACAAACGAATCTCTTTTCTTTACGAAACGTTCGTCCGAAGCTAGAAATACTTTTACCGCGAGACATTCGTCAACTTTTGTAGGCCAGTCTACTCTACGATTGCAAAAACAAAGGGAACATTTCGAACGATAATGTTATGTAGGACGCCCATTGTACAACCCGTGCAATTGGGGTCGATGAGATTTTTTTTTTTTTTTTTTTTGTTCGCTTACGAAATTCCATTTTTAAACGATCCCCGTCCCGCGCGATTCGAAACGCCGCGAAATCCTGCACGGAATATGCATTCGCTACCTGATGCTTTCACTCCGATACCTCGGGAAACAGCCGATACGAACTTGCTTAGGGTTTGTTTAGGGCTAACTTGGCATGAAGCCACTCTCGAGCTAGCAACAGTACGATACGTGAAAATACGAGAGAGCCTTTCGTAACCACTCTGGGGGAAACCAATGGCGAGAAGAATTCTTATCCAGGTACAAATTTCAAATAACGAATGAGAGACGAGCAGATATTCACGTGTTACGTGTGCTATCGAAATTGCAATTTAATACTAAACGTATATTTAATACCAAGCGGTGGCAAATGACCTTTTCCTAGATTCTTATTATTAGACGCAATTAGATTAAAAAAAAAAAATTAAACCTAAAGAAACGTTAGGTATTGCAGATTCGCTGTGTGAAACCTAACAGCGATTGAGAGTCACCTCTCGAGTGCAAAGGGTTAATAAGTTCAGAGTTTCTTTCTGAAAAGCAACGTTCATTTTCCAAGGAGTCAAATGGCCCCTTATGGTAAGAATAGGTATAGTCGCTATACTATAGCGTCGGTACGTTTGATGTTAAATTAAGTTCATCGCGACATACGTGAAAATACAGAAGAACGTATACGTGCTCGCGAAGCGTGTAACAAACGAACAGAGAAGCCAGGGTTAATAAAACGAGATTCGCAGTTTCGAAATGTAAACGTCGCTGCATAAGGAACTCGATGTTTCGCAGTAACGTTGGATCATCGGAAAACCGTGCCGGCAGAAATTTTGTCGTACGTTTCGCTTTAACAACAGCCTAATTACACGGTCGAGGAGAACAGAATATTAATTCTGGCTCGACGCAATTAACCGCGCGAAGGTATTTCACGACGATGCTCGGCGAACATTCAGCCGAGTAATCGGTAACGATTTTCAGCGTTGGCCAATTGAATGCGTTTCAATTTTAATCGCGCCAGACGTTCAACCAGCGACAAATGTCCCGTGCTAATCGCCAACGGAATAATCGCTGGCTGGATCAGTGTTTCTCGCTTTCCATCTTTCCATTACTCCTTGGCTAACGAAACATTTTTCGAGGAATTCGTACATCGAAGTAGCTATTCAATTAAATTTCACTTTCTCGGATAACGTATTTGTTTCAAGATTATGTAAGCGCGCGAACGCGACGAGCATGTTAAAATACGCCGATACCCGCGGAAAAGAGACGAGCTTCCACCCAAGTGCTGATCCGATGTCTAACCCAGTTTCGTCGGAAACGAAAAATCTAATTACATTTGCTATCTTCTGTTAATTTCATCGGAAGCAGAGCGACGAAAAAAATACAGCGCAAGAGAGAAACTCAAATTTAACGAGATGAACGACGGTGCTTCACAGAAATTAATTGGGTGACGACACCATTTTTCACATAAATTATTTATTATTTTCGAGGTCTCTCGCCATCGTTCGGAAGATCGAACGTCGCGAATTAGGAACATCCGGCCAAGTCTACCGACGAACGATATACCACGGGACGAGTTCTCTGAATTCAAACAGTTTCTATAGAATATTCTTCTCTTTGCAAAAGTTCACCGATCCGAGGTTCTTTTTTCGAAATACTATACTAAATCGTGCCCGAACGTTGTTTCCGTGACGGTGGTGCGCGCGTGGACTACCTTGGCAAGAAATGTCGGCACCGTGCTCGCCTGATCGATACAAAATGATATTATATTGCGAACTATCGCAGTAGTGGCACCCTTGGATATCTGCGACGCAGTTGCGGAGGCGGGGACGCGTTGCATTTAGAGCAACACCGAACAATTAGATGACTCATCCGTACCTTTGCGCATTGTAGTCGCGAGTACTCTGTCCGACATTTACGCGTCAAACACGCTAATGAAAAAATTATTCGCGCTACTTGGATGATGAAACACTCGGGCCTGAACGCGACGTGTTCCCCAGTTCACGGCACAAAGCTCTCCGCTTTAATTGCTCGGAGGGAGCTTGCTTTCCTTTGTCTCTTTTCTTTTACTCGTGCGTCAATGAACCTCCGCAAGTTGTCCGTCAATTTTTGCGTTTCATTTTGCATCGCGTAGATGTATCGTTTGTTATAGACACGAGGTACCGCGTCGTCTCTGTGGAGCAATTATAAGGGCCTTGATCCGAAAAGATGGTTCGGACGGTTGTAAAGATAATACAGTGGGTGTCCCAGAAACTATTGTTCTGCTTCTAGTGGGATAATTGGAGGTAATTATAGGAGCTAGTCGAATAGTAGTACATACAACAGAACCACCCCTAATTAATAAATGGAACCAATCAGAATTGCAGATATTCACGTTGGCCAAACTATTCGTAAAAATGTTTAAATTCGTCAAACTGTTTATGTTCAATTTTTGTGACATCGATTTTATTTTGCATAAAGATTGTCAGTCTAGTTGCGAATGATTGCGTATGTATGTATGTATAGGCACGGAATGAATTTCAACGCCTAGCGAGCTAATCGGTAGCAATCGTTGGCAAGAAAAATTTGGATAAACAGTTTTCGCGGAAAATTGCGAAACGTTACAGGGGTGGGTTTTACGCTGTTCGAGGTTGGCGATCACTGCAGCCTAGCAGGAAGCTTCGGTAGACACTGGAAGCCGAGGAAAACAAATATGCACGCAGACGAATAAGCCGTACAACGAGAGGCAACCGAAGTTGCATCAGGGTAAATAGCTTTTAATTGCAGCCACGGCAGTTAGTACTCGTTTCCCTTCGCTAAGCAGAGCCCTATACACGCCGCGGCACGAGAACTCGAGCGGCTGTATTTTAAAACGCTGCGGCCTTAGGGCGTGTTCTAATTACGCGGTAGACGCTTGATAAAAGAGCGGGTGCAACACATGTAATTCTCACAAAAGGTGGTGTATCCGTCGTAATTAAGTACCGCGACCTGTTTATCGCGGGTTCCTTGCCCCAAAATAAATCTCTTATAATCGAGGACCCGAACCGACGCAACAAAAGGAGCCGACTGAACGCTACGACGTCCGAAGATGAAGGAGTCACGAGGCTATCGATGTTACGTGCTACGTCATTCGTACCTCCTACGGTACCTAGTTAGGGATGATCAATTTTTAACAGTTCACCGCGACGTTTCTTGTTCGTCAGAATTTTCATAACGTTTGCTTAGGCCAAGGTACTGGCAGCTCATTTCGATTTCACATATTTTTCTACTTTCTTGTAGTTTTCTTTTCTTTCTTTTTTTTTTTTTATGGGATCTTCTATTTTTCCACGATTATTCCTCAAGTCCTCCACTTTTTCATGTACTTGGCGTAATTTTTGTGTACTTATTTGTGGTTTTTTACGGGGATTACAAACTGTTGGAACACTTTAAACAAACAAACATAATTGAATTCCAGAATTGTTGAGATTCCACTGAAACAAGGATAAACAACGAAACGAAACAAGTCAGAGTAAGACGACGAGCGCGTCTCGCCCAGCGGATTCTTCCTCTGAAAAAGAATTCCTTCTCTTTCCCGACACTCTAAAAAGCAGTGTTTTTACGATGCGAAATGAATCTGTCCGCGAAGAGATGCAAATGGAATGCGCTAATTTAGAAATGACCGAGAGTTATTTACATTTACAGGTGCAGGTAAAATAATTCCTTCGGGGATGGCTAATAAAAGAGAAATTCAAAGAAATCCAGGTCATTGATTTTTCCAGCACGGCACGCTGAATATCATCTAGAAACGAAAGAAGAAGCAAAAAAAAAAAAAAAAAGAAAAAAAACGTCATGCTCGTAGATACCAGAAATATGGTCCGATTCGAAATCGATACTGTCGGCGCAAAACGCGAAGGGAGCTTACGGAACGCGAATATAAACTTCAGGAGCTCGCATAAATCAGTGATTCAAGTCGACGCTGTATGGTTGACGATGCCGAGACAAAATCCAGAAAAAGGGAGGGCAAAACGTGGCCGTTGCGCGAACCTTTCGTTACTTTATTTTCGAGCTTCGAGCCGTGAAAGAAAGACGATACAAAAACTTTGTAATTTTAACACAGCTTTTTGTGAAACATACAGATTCGCGCGTGAATTTTTGCAATTTAAATCAGAATACAATGTAGGAACTTGTTGATAATTTGATATGTTACAAAAACCGAAATTATAGACCATTTGAAAAGAAGTAACACGTAGCGACCAGGCCGTTACTGAAATTCTTAGAGTACTACGAACGTATGTGTAGATGTACGCGTATTAATTGATTATGAACGCGTTTGCGAGCAGGAAGACCGTAACTTTAACAAACAGCTACCTTAAATGATTTTCTCCAAATGAAAAAATTTCAGTCTTTTAACATCGCGTTATTCGTTATTCGGTGCCAAGAGCGAACACGACGCAGGAACTTGGTAAAATATCGGCGTTTCAGGCTCGTTACAAACCGAAATGTAATTAAACATGTCGTCCCGATCCTTCGTTCGCCGCGGGCGAATCGATTCTCCTTAAGAGGTTTCATTATTTCGCAAAAACATCGTGGCTCGTGCTGAAAAGCTGCCCGACGCAAGTTCGTCCGTTACGGCGAAGAGTTTGCAAAGCGAGCGGTCGACAGCTTTCCTATCGTGGAAAAACAGGACAAGAAAAAGAAAAAAGTTAACGATGCTTATCCGGTTAATTAACGTAACGAGACTCGAGGTATTCTAACAGGCTGGTTGAAACACGTACAACCACTGTTTGTAGTAAAAACTCCATAGGTATCAATTAAAATGAGAAAACGTGTTAATTACGAGAAAGTACGGTATCTCATTTATCACGACGAGCCTTTAGAATCAAAATTAATCGTTTACACTAACTTCCTGGTTGAAAAATTAGCCCCAAAGTGTACGCCGCTATCGTGGACAAACTAAACGTTATTTTCGACACAGAACTTTTGATTTAAAAATTGCCATTGGTATGAATCGGAAGAACGTTTTTTTTTCTCGGATCACGGGAAAAATGATAAGAAAAAAGCATGATCGCGCGACGGCTGGTCGTACATCGTTAAGTCTGTATTCGTAGATCTCTGTTCTCAAGGAACTTTTCACTCGGAAAGTTAGCTGCAAAGTCCGTTGGAGAAGTGCTCGTGTTTTCTTCGAGGTCATCAGAAAAATGAAATTGATTGGACAGGGCTCGCTTTATAATCCACAGATTCTGTGCGCAATACGTATTTTCACGGACGTCATCGTCGCAGAAAGTATTCGAATATTGAAGCGTCGTTTAGTATCGGAGATATCAAGTATTTGAGTAGTGGTACGATGATAGGGTATCGAAAAGTAGTCAGGTCGAGTGCGTGATAGTCAGGCAGATAAACGATCAAGTACTCGGGTAACGAAAGAGTTAATTAGTCGAATGGTCGAACAATCGCAGATGCGTTCGAATATTTCAATTCGAATAGTGAAATTGAAACTACGCCGAAGGGTTTGCAACCGCTATCACGTAATTGCGAAACTTTGCATTATTCTGTAGGAACGATTCCGAGGTACAGAGCCGTCGTTGTTTGTTATCGCGTCGAATTCATAACTAGTTCGAGTCTAACAGAAGGCGCAGCGAGCGCGGACCACGGGCCGTGACTTCGAGACAAAGTTAGGCGCGCGTGAGTCCGCAGTGCAGACTGCAGTATCTTTACGCCTGTTGTTTCGACCGTTCACCTTCCGACGAACGGAAAACAAAAAGAGCGGTGGTTTGAAGAAGAACGGTCGGGAGTATCAAGCGAGGTGAAAGGCTGGACGAAACATTCGTCGAGTGAATTAGAGAAGTATTAGCTGATTAGAGGAGGATATCAAGGTTTCCAATTATTGAGCAATAACTAGAAACACGATGTTAACGCAGCGTGGGTAATAATGGAATGCATAATTCGCTGATTAATTAACCACGTCGAAACATCGATTTGAAGTTTAGAGACACTCGGAATCGTGTATTCGATATTGCATTCTCGTGTTACAGGCTTGTGATGGATACTTAAAAATTGATGAGAATGACAGGTTGCGGTATTTGGTTACAGAAGAGTAACGAGTGTGTCGGATTCTTCGTTGCTCCGATTACCTTTTCCTTTATTCGGTTTTAATGTAAATCGAAAAATAGTCTCATCAGCTGAATAAATTTTTGCACGAAACCTATTAGGAATGGAAGAACTAGAGGCATGACGTCGATATAGCAGTATTAGCAAAATTGTTAATAACGAAAACAGTCATGGTTTCAGTTCAAATATTCATGGCGCAGCGATCTTCAATTTTCACTCGCGACCGTATAACATCGAATTTAATTCTCGAGAGTGGATGGACGAATCGAGCGAAATAATTTGCATTTCCCTTCTCTATCCTCTCCCTCGAACTACAAGTAAAACGTTGGGCCGTTACAGTTCGTCAAACCGGGCAGAGTAACAACTTTTTTTGTCGTCAGAGATTAACAGATTCGCGCACGCTTTTCGTTACATCAATATTTGCATCGCATAAATATCTGGGACGAAATGCGTACGTCCTGTAACGATTGTTCGTATTTTTTTTTAACAACATGATCGCGAGGGAATCCAATTTCCACGTTAATTGTATCTGGTAGCCCCGTCCGTTTCTCCTCCCGAAAATATCGAATATATTTCTGACGAAACTTTAAAGTGAAACAATGAAATTTCGAAAGCGTTGCAATTTTTCAAGAAGAATAAACGGTTAGTTCCGTTATATTAAATATGAAAATTGTCGTGTTATCTTGCGAAATGATATTCCGTATTTTGAATATGGTTTTTGGTGTATGGATAAAATCTACAGCGTAGTAACGAGTGCGTCTCGTCGAGCAGGTTTTCCGTTCGGTGAACATTTTTCTCTCTGTTTTCTGATTCCCTGAAATAAAATTAATCGGATAGCAGCGGTAAAATAACAGCCTTTGTTATTATTAAAACCGAACACGTGCATGCATTTCATTTTTTTTGTTACCTGGATATTTGCTTCGTATAAATATTTGGAATGAAATGTACAACGTGTGCTCGAATTCCTCGATCCGGTAACAAAGTTAACGCGAACGAAGCCAATTTCCACGCTAATTTCTATTTGCTCCATCCATTTTCATTTCCGAGCGGGTCACGTCGACGAAAGTCAGATTTAATTCGCGAATATCTACCGGGATCGCGGGATATTCCGTTCCTTATCGAAGCCGCCTAAAATTTCGCGAAATCTATACTTAACACCGTCCGCGCTTGCAATCTGCACTTGATGCTGGAGAGAAATTTGCATGAAACACGGATACGAGGCCTCGAATTGCGCCACCTGGGGTAATCGCGTGAAATTTATTTATAACTATGCGATACAGCGCGATACCTGACGTTTTAAGCGAGGATCGTTAACCGTGAAAGACTATGCCGTTGCTGCGATCGAAATTACGTACCTTCACCCTTTATTTACTGAATTTCTCAAACATTTTTTTTTTTAATTCAGCCCTCCATCTTGGTCTTATATCATCGTGTCTTGGTCTCACAGAGTTGTCTCTAACAAGCTTCCAAAAGAATAAACGAGAAAAAACAGACGTCACTGACGTTTATATCGAAGCTAAATTTGGGTCTAGGAAGAATGTACGCACGGTGAAAATTCTAATAAAACTATTTTTAATATAGTTCGAACGACAAATAAAATATAAAAAAAAACAACGCGGAAGACGTAAGGTTAGAAGAATACGACCCACACGTCCACAGAAATGTCATTTTTGTTATTGAAATATCTACGATCGTTATTAATAAAAATTGAAAGATGCACAGAACATCGATTTCAACTAGACAGCTTATCTTCTTCCATTTGAAAGTGGGAAATTCTTTCGCAAGAATAAAATTGCAACACACCGTGTACGCACTGCAGCCGGAACTTCGCGTTTCATCGTTCCTTTTTGCGCTACTAAGTAATCTCACTGGTTGCTCGAAAATATCAAGCTTCTTTCGAAACAGCCGCCTCGTATATCGCACACCTTTCCCCGACTGGTACCTGGCCGATTTTGCAATCGATTTCCTTCGCCCATAGAAGTTTTACGCGTTCGTCGTCGTTGTGTCGTGCGAAACAACGCTAACGCTAATACAACCGTGATTTACGACGAGGAAAACAGTCGTCAGAAAAACGATAGATCGCGATCGCGACACAACAAATCATGAAAACGAGGTGTACTTCCAACGTATCGTCGCTGAATACATTTCTTTGGATACCAAAATTCCACTTTATTTCTTTTTAATGTAAAGAACGACGCACAGTCTCGTTCTACTAATTTTTACAAAAATCTGATAACACTTGAGAGATATCGTCGAAAGTTTCGCGTTCGAATGAAAATTGCCGATTTTTAACTTGAGAGAAAGGAAGCGAGTCATTTGTTTTATGTTCCTTTGAAAAAGAAAGCGAAATCACAAGGTGAATATCAATCGACAGCGTGGTATCTTTGGATTTCCACTTGCAAACCGAGCTCGCGTCACGTTACCAACGGTAACAATTGGATCTGATAACGATGCGGACAAAGCAACCTGTGGGAAAGGTAACGCGGAGGCCGTTCTCTCTCGCTCCTAACGAGCGAATTGTACGTCGAAATGCAATTATACCGGTTCGTTTATGATCTAATCGTAAGGCTACGTTTGAAGGAAAAGTCGACCAACTTTATTCATCCACGATGAATCACGCGGTCTGCACAATAAAAATTGAAACGTATGTGCGTGTAATTGGTAGAATCGTCTAAAGCACGACATATCGAATTTTTATAAAACAATGTCAATATCTGCGACAGGAAAATGTTGGATACGATACGTCGGCGGATAAGATCAACTGGGATATATTAGCGTCGCAGTGAGTTCGGTAGCGGGAAATGGCTGGCTAACGAAAGGAAGTGTCATCGAGGGTGCAGAGTTTTGAAACCGGCCAGGTCCCCTTTAAACTAGGAAACGTTCGCCACCGTGGGGTGATTTTGAAAACAAAATGAGAAGGCAGGTTCCGAGCTACCACGAATTATTCACAAGACGTCCTTCCGCGGTGTCAAACCGTCGCTTGAAATAATTACATTAATAATTTATAGCGTCATCGATCCTTGCGCGATGAGGTGGCCGATATATCGAGCGTGAACCCAAACGAGACGCTCTCCGGAATAGAAAATGCAGTTCCTTGTTTAAAAGCGGATCAGTCTCGATAAAAGTGAAAAACTTCTTTTTACCTAAACTTTCGATGAACATAAAAATTCCTCGTCGCTCTGCGAGCGTCGTTCATAGAACTATCCAAACTTTATTCAAGTTTTATTATCCGAACATTTGAAGCACGCTGTATTTTTTCAGGGATGTCAATCGCTCGAAATTTCGCGCGATAACTCAAAATTTCCGTTCGGTTAAAACGTCTAAAGTAACGAATAGAAGACGAACAGATTTTTATGTAGCGCTTGTTGAATGAAAATTTGAATTTTGACTTTGAATTCATAACGAAATATTTCGCAGCGAATAAATAAGAATATAACAATGGAACCGGATAAATGTTATATATCGTTGTGTGATGGCTCCGAGTCAGGAATTGTTACAATTGAATTTTTGCTTTCAGTGAAGTTGACCCGAAGAGTCGCGATACATTCGGGTAAAGCGTCGACGGTTAATAAAGTCATCGTCTATCGATCTGAATATCATATTAACTTCCTTCCTTTTGGAATAGAACCTTACCCATCCCTGCAGATAACAACGAGGAAATACATTGTATGCATCGAATGAATAATTAAATATGCTAATTGAAAAGCTGTACAACTTTGGAGTTTCACGAGCTAGACACTTTCACAATTTAAGTTTCGTATAACTGATTAAGATGAATTTAAATTACGAATTTCATACGAATGTATAGCGATATTTATCAAAGCTAGTTCTAGCGTTGAAGTTCGTCCAAGTAAACAGAAAAGTAAACAGACTTTATATTACGAACCAACGTTTCGTGTCAAGAATGAATACGATTTTTTACTCATACACGAACGTTACTTAGCAAGAGAAGCACTTTATTGTTGGTATCTGATTTTTACGTATTATTGTTTTTCGTTTAAAGTGAAACGACGAGTTTTCATTGGTACCTGGGTCGTAGGTTCGTTTAACCATCATGAATTATAAGCTCGATATCGAATTTCGATTTGTACGGAAGACTGTACACCTGCTCGCCGCAATAACCGCAACTATCTGTTGCATAATATTTGCCACGACTAACCATGCCTAATGGAATGTTTAGGCATCGTGTAAAACTGGACAGAGATATCCGCGCGACAAAAGTCATTTATCAAACGCAGAAAGAAACTTCATCCGCACGGAGCCCTCCAGACATCTTTACTGGTTCGTTTTAATCAATTAAGGTGTACATGTTCATCGTTCTCTGAAAGCTGTATGTTTGTTTTTACTAAGGAATGATCTGTAGTAAATTCGAAATAATAGATAGCAACAATGGGCACTTTCAAAAATATTTAGATCCAATTGTAAAGTTTGCAAATCGAAGTTTAAAATTTTTTATTTAAACCAAGAGTATATATATTATGTGTATCAAACGAATAACTAAATATGTTAATTCGGGAGCTGTATCAGGAACTACATTTAACCTTCCAGTTTGATAAAGACATACGAGCCTCTTACAATTTTCATAAATTAACATGCATCCCAATTTCATAAATTTGACGAAATATTCTCAAGAGGGTTTCAAATGTAGGAGCGAAATATTGTTAGCAACTTTTCATTTGCAAAGTTGGAAGTAAATCTTTCTTATTCTCATTTTTTAACCGATCTTCGAAAAGGACGAGGTTTCTAAATTCGACATGTATATATATATATATATATTTCTTTTTTTGAGTAATTATCCGTGAGAAATTGAAATTTGAGGAGATGATTCCAAGAAAGAAAGGAGGGTTACGTTCTATTTCAACGAGGAAGTAAAATGGTTAATGAGAAATTGCAACACTATACCGTGGCGACATTCTATTTAGATAATCGATACTCGAGTTCGAGATCTTTTTATCGGGGGAAATCCATTAACAGTAATCGAATACCATATAGTCTGTAAGGCTATCTGCAAGCTCGTTAAACGAAACCTCTTGGTATACTCCGTAAACTCGTCGACATCATCTCACTCTACCCTCCCGATCCTCCAAAGGAAATTGTGGTATTTCCTATAATTTCCTTTTTAGCAAAAATGTGTTCGTTAAGTAGGTAACAAATCGTCGAAAGAATTTAAATCAACTGTTTCGATATAAATGGCAACAAATTCAAATGTTATGTAGCTTTTAAATTAACGTATTTAGGTGTTTATTTATTACCGAACCCAGCAGTCGCATGAATTCAATTAAAATTGAATGCAGATGCAGATATTACATATTCGCGCACGTATGTGGCGCAGAAATACAAATAAGCCGTTACTTCGGTGAAATTAATTCAAACGTTGAGTGGTACTCTCGCGTTTCGTATAAAACAAAATTAATTATATTTCGAATGTATCTTTTAATTTGTATTAAAGTATCCATACAATATCTCTACCTAACTAAATTGCAATCAAATATAAAATTAAAGAAGTACCCTCAGAAAATAATCTATCGAAAGAGAATTCACGGTAGAAAAACGAGTTAATGAAAGACAAAGAAAATTCACCAAGAAAGAGATCGAGGGCCCTTTGCTCTTACCACTTCTTTTGAAGCTTTATTCCTAAAGCTATTTAAAAGAACTAAGGAAATTAATCCATCGTCAGAGATGGAGTTTAAACGGTGCAAAACAAAAGCAAGCAGTAGATGATTAAGACCGTGAACAAACGTTCTTTGAAAAATATGTTCTGTTAACGTGAAATCCATGCAATCGCAGTCCTACGGTTCGTTTCTATTCACGATAACTAATGAATTTGACGTAACTGATAATTATGTGCTGGATGTAGGCGCGCAGCTATTATCGTCAACTAAACGTCGATATCCATTACGACTGATTCGGAGTTATTGGCATTAACTGTCAACACTGGAGGGAGTAGGTCAAGAGTGTAAATAATATTCGAGCATAAATTGTTTTGGAATTATTCCAGACTCTCTAAATAAATCGAAATTTGAAGTATGCTTTACGAAAAAGCTATGGATACCGCTTGCACGAAGGAAACTCTTAACTAAACTTATTTCTTACGAGTAGGTTAGTGAAATTCCCCTTTCCTTGGGATACTTCGAGATAACGGAGCCTCTTCTAAGCTAAGCGTATTTCTCCTGAACAATCTACCGAAAATTCCACTATCCTGAAAACGCGCAATTCCGAGGAAATAAGAAAGAAAATTGTAGAGAAGAGATGTGCAGAAATTTTTAACCTTTTTTTTTTTACCACGAGGGCAATAAATGTAATACACCGACTTTCGTATGTCTTAAAGCATAACGTACAGCAATTACACTGTACGTTTTTCTAGATTTTGTGCATCTATACCGACCATATTGAATTACTGTCATCCACCTTCTCATAGAATCGTTGAGAATAAATCAGAATCTTTCGTTGCGTTGGCAAAACCTAATTAGCTAACGCATAAGTCGAAGAAAGGGATACGATTCAGACGTTAGTTATTCTCGGTATATTTAAAATTTGTTCTGTCCGATGAAAAGGCAACCGGTTCGCGAAGAATGAAATTTTCGTTTCGGAAAATAAGAAATTACGAGAGAAACGGTTGAAAGGTCGAAACTCTGTTTGACTCTAACGCGTGACAAAAGACTGAAAAGTAGGGCAACGTTTTTACAAACGGAAGAGACTTTTTCTCTTCAAAGGAGAATGCAAAACCTGCGTCGAGTTACGGCGCGAAGATTAATTACCAGGGACGAATGCGTCGCAGTGCTTTCCGACGCGTCGTTTCGATCTTATTTTAATCGAAGAAGAAAATTATTCAAGCAAAATAACATCAATGGACGTAGTTAATTAAAGTATGTATGGTGCACAAAATTTAAAAAAAAAAAACAAAACAAAATAAAAATAGCACATTAAGATCAGAAGGCCATTTATTACTTATTATGAAAATAAGGGACCACTTGCATCGATGAAATCGATTTACCTTTCCCCTCTCTAATTTCAACCATACGTCAACATTTATAAAAGTCATTGTGCAAATAATTCTAGCGTCAGAAATCACGAAGTAAATATTTTTCCAAGCGAGGTCTGTCTCTCTAAAGGGGTTATTCCTGATCGAGTGAGAGTTGCGTGCCGCGACGGCGATACCTGTAGTTCTCACGCAATGTTGTAAACGTCAGGCTGTACTTTTTGCCATTGCTATTATTATGCGACTTTTCGCACGAGTTGCTGGAGCGACTGACTGTGTGCACCAGTTCCACGTCGATCGGGGTTAAACCGTCGAGGGAAATCGATCTCCATGGAGCGCACCGTCGACGTCGAGCACGACACCTCGTTCCCATGTGGTCGTAAAAATAACGCGAATTAACCACTTAACGAGCCGCGAGATCCATCAGGACCTGGATCGACGATCTGCTAATTAGCGACCGCGACAGGAAGTCTGCGGTTCGAACGCGTGTTGTTTCTACGTGATCCAGCTGAAACTGTAGGGGTTGATGACCGTGTCCAGCTCTAGATCTCATTTTTATTTGCAGGTATCGGTATACTACGTTTTCGAAGCGACAGAGATACCGATAGTTGAAAGTGATGGAATATTATTGGGCTGTCTCGTACTAGTATATCTTTTTACTCGCGTTTATTACGGTCTTTAGTTCTTAGTCATCCGAGGATCGTCGGAGGATCTGAAAAAGACAAAGATGCGTGTCGTTTTCGAGTGAAACGCGCGGAGAATGAGATAGTTTTTCGAAACTGGACGAGGTACTTAAAATTAACGGCTCGATTTGCTTTAATGTTCTTATCGCCAGATAAAATGGATTAGACGGCGTGTACGGCTTCAAGATGATGTTGGATTGAACGAAACCTTTCTGGGCGAACGCGTTTCGAATATTTTAATAGAAACATGTGCGCGCATCGTTTCGCAGTGGAATTTCATCGCGCGCTTTAAACGAATTTTAATGATCGAAATCTTGAATTGCATGAATCTAAATGCCATCCAAATTAAAATGGAGATTGGTTTAGTTAACAATTTTAAATAGAAACCACTATGGGAAATTTGAGTTTGAGTAGTTTGAATCTGAGTAGTATTTTTTGGACTAAAACGATTCATTTTTATTCGAGACACTTTTTTGCTAGATGCTTCTATGAAATAATATAACGATTCAGAGTTCGAGGCATTTATGAAATTGTAATTATATCTCGATATCATTACAACGACGTTATCGAAACGACGTATCAAAACCGTCACGTAGATGCATTGACATCGTTGTTTCGATACCATCGCGCCGATGCATTGCCATTGTTGCATCAATGTTGTCACAACTGGTGTATCGACATTGTTTAATCAAAACTGTCACATCGATGTGTCGATACTCTCGTGCAAATTTCATTGCAACATTTAGGAACCAATTAGCATGGCGATTGCTTATCTTTCCACGATTTACCATTTATGTCGCCTTGGTAAATAGAAAATATGTTTAACAATGTAGGAAATTCTTTGGAAATCCCTAGTATGTTATATATTAAATATCATAAATAAATAAATCGACGTGTCGGTTGTCTCGAAAGTTTCTTTCTGTTTTTTTTTTAGAAAGTAACACGCGCACAATATTTGATGTTTCGTGTTGTATTGCTGTAACATCCGAGTGTCGAAAGAAACAATATATACTTATTATATTCCGCAAGGTTTCATAACCGGCGCGAGCCGAAATTTTCACGTTAGAGGAAACAATCTGTATAACAAAGACGACGTGAGAACGTTCGCGTTTGCTGCAAAGGTGGATTCGGCTCGTAGGAATTTATAGCGCTATTATAGACGCGAATGGTCAGATGCTAAGCGCACGGTGATCTTTCCATTCGTGGAAATTTCTTTACCCCTGGGGGCTACAAATCGTATGCGAGCGCCGGTTGGTGGATATTTGAAGGAGGAAACCCAGCGTAAATTTATAGTTCAGATGTCGCGTGCCATTGCTCTTCGGGGAATCGAAGTTATTAATAATTTAAAAGAACTTGCTATCCCGCGAACGAATTTATTCAAATGATAAAACTAAATTCTATTCAAAATTCATGAATGAATATTCCGTCAGCCCTCTGTCGCGTAAATTTTATTTCGATTCTTGAGGGGGAAATTATTTCTCGGTTATTTATATACCGATAGAATTATGTTTCATCGTGTTCCTAACGGAGCACATTATGCAGTAATTTAAATTAGATTAATTTGGATTAAAATTCGAATTAACATTAAGAATTAATGTTCTATACATTATTGAAAAATATTTGCCTGTCGATATTCCAAAGACAGAAGTAATTTAAACAAGTCTAAAGATGACGAAACGAGTGATGAAAAACTTGTATGCAAAATTATTTTTATAGTATAATATACATAATGATATACATAATATACGTAATATACATAATAAATATTATGTAGTCAACAGCCGTTATTCAAACGTTAAATAACCGTCCTATTTATATGAAAATAAAGACATTGGTCGTAGGTTTGAAACCAAGCATAATTACATTTAATTTCAAGAAATATAATATACATAATATTTATTATGTATATTATAATATTTATTACGTATATTATATTTCTTGAAATTAAATGTAACTATGCTTGGTTTCAAACCTACGACCAACGTCTTTATTTTCGTATAAATAGGACGGTTATTTAACATTTGAATAACGGCTGTTTCACTCGCGTGAATGAAGCTAATAAAGTCTCACTTTGAGCTTTAGATACGTATCGAATAGAGTACGGAGTATCTGAGAGCATCCGTGCACATACACCGTGTATGCATACTTTATAACTAAAAAGACAACTCTGTGCCCTCGATTCTTTTGTCTCCGAGGGATTGAAAATCTGAAAAACACCTTTCACAAGTATAGGTCGTACCAAAAGTTAGCTGCTTTATTAAAAATAAATTCTACGGCCCCATTTCGAAACCCCTTCATATCGATACTTTCTGCAAGCGCATAGTAAATTTCTAATACTTTCACAAACACCTGACTCGCAATCCCTTCTATGTTTTATATAAATTCCAAGTTCTACGCCTCCTTTTCGAAAAAAATCCATAATATCGATATTTTTGTTAAGTAATAAGCACAGCAAGTTCCTAGTGGAATTTACCTGACTTCGTACCCCTGTTGGTCCGACCCTGTCCGAAGGTGGCTGCCAGCTTCAGACTGCAGCAAGCGTGGGACGGCTCGCACGTGAGAGCGTTGGCAGTTTGCCACAGCAAAGTGACCCACTTTCAACGCGTAGATTGACCCAAGTGTCGCCATTTTTACTGGGAGTCACCGAGTAGTTCTTGCCGCCCCGGTGTGCGATCCTTTCTTTTTTCAGGTCGTAGCAAGGAGGACAGATCGTTAACTGACCACGCAATTATGCGCGAACAGCTAGTTTCTTTGAGGTTCGAGCCTTCGAGTTTGCAGCGGGTGGTCGTTTTACGCGAAGCTTTCAAAGCGGAAATTGCTAGCTAGGGTCCTCTCAGCCTACCTCTCCCTTTGGGATCGAAGGCTGTTTCGTTCCTGGACTCCTATAGACATCGCCGCTAATCGACAGTAAAGTTGACGAGCCTAAATTCGAATGGACACAATTTTCGAAAAATCGATTTCTTCTCGTGTACTATCCCGAAGCTAGGGTGCAGTGATGTAGTCGCTGCAATTTGTTAAGAACCGATTTCTCGTACACTTTGTCGAAGGTAGGGTACAACGATACGATCGCAAATGGATCGCAAAAATTTGAAAGATATTGTAAGTTGCAAATTAATAGATATAAATTTTCAAACTGTATCCATAGGAACGATTCCTTTTAATTAGGGTTAAAAATTCACCCTTAAAAGTACCTTTCTACTACCCTAAAAATACCGACACACCGACCCTCACGATTCACGAAACCTATCGCGCAAATACGTACACTTTCAACTCGACGAACGTCTGCGATTCTATACGAAACGTTACTTGTTTAATTCGTTCTTTAAATAACATCCAGTGCCACTCGACAGCTGTAGGACTCTTCAATCTTCATGGAAGTAAAGCTTCTTTATAAACATATACATGCATCTTATTGAAAATTGTACTGCTTCATATTGAGAGGACCTTAATTGGCCACGATACGGTACGATTGCATACCATTAATATTCGTTAAAAAAAAAAAACACCAACAGTTGACAAACTGAGGAAACGTCAAGTATCGAGTTTACTCATTTTTCTGAATACACGTCTGGCGATTAATCGTCTACTTGCTTCTGTGTCGATGCTGTTGTATACACGTACAAGTGATAACAACGTTCCGTTATTAAGCAAACGTTTATATTAGTCCAATCTTGAGCTCACGTATTTTCTTCCATATCACATTCACATTTTACGTCTCAGCCTCTTGCATTAGATTCCTGTACTACCGAGGCCCATTGATCTCGCTATAGCTCGGGTACCTCGGGATCGCTTATGTAAATACGAAAGAAGGTTCATTGTCTCTAAAGTTGCTTAACGAATCGACGCAAATACCCTAACAAGTTCGGATGGAGTTGGTTAAACTTGCGAAATTTCGGTGAAAAATGTCAAATATAGAACCGTTCGAGCGCCTGTGGAGCTATTCGAAACGGTTCAGCGCCCAAGACACCTCCGTTTAAGTAGTCTCCGTGCAAGTGCAATACCGTCAGCCCTCAGCCTGTCCTATTCTACTTTGCCGCAACCGGGGACGGTCTTATTTCGCTTAGCGGAATGAATGGGAAGTACCGCAGAGTTCGGAAAATCTCGGATGGTTACGGGTCACGTCCTACCGTGTTAGCAACGAACGAGGTCGACTGCACGGAAAGCCAGCTTTGAACCGAGAAATCGTGCGGAACAGTCGGTGGCTGAAGTATGAGAATTTTTTTGGCAATAGGAAACATCCGTCTATCGAAGAATTTAGTGCATTTTTCGACGTACGAACCCGTTGGTGAAGGAAAAAGTGGAACTAGACACGAGAATTGTACTTTTTTCGATGTACTTTTGGATTATGTTTGATTCGAGTAGTACGGACCCTTCGAAGGGTAGCGGTAGAGTTATTATTTGAATGCAAAGAGAAATACAGTGCTAAACGAACGAGTCTGATTAATGAAAGGAGAAATATTCATATTTATTATGACGAGACTGTGGCGAGTGGAAGTACGGAGAAATCTGTGTGCTCGAATGCAAAACTACATAAAATAAATGTACCATTTACAAGACATGATACATGTTTATTCAATATTCTTTTACTGTATCTATGAAAACATGAATTTGCATAGACATCCGCACTCTAATTATGACCTTTGACATTTATTTGGTATTTTCATCTTTTTCCTCCGATGTATATTTCTGTGATATTATTATCCTTGTATCCGTAATATTATTGTTATAACGTATTCATGATCTGAAATTCTTGTTTGTTGCCTATTCGTGTCGTATGAATTACGTAAAAATTATGCGTCGCGCCATGAATTTTTCCGGAATGGTTATTTCGCATTTGCGCAGAATTTTATGGAGCGTAAATCAACGACTATCGACATCGCTATTATTTTACGAGCAAACGAACGAATTTTTCGGTCGCATCGTGACCATCGTTCAGGGTTATTCTTTATGGGTCGTTGCAGTAGCAAGCCTGTGCAATGATACTAGTCAGGAAACGACACGAAGTGGAACCGATATTGATTCGTCCCGCGGTATCCGCAATTCTAATTGCCCAAATCTAAGTATCTCGTTTAACGTATACTCCAAGGAGAAGCTACAATTCGCCACTGTTCCGCCACCGTTCCGCCAGTCACGATTTCGCATGTTCATCACTATTCCAGGACAAACTTCTGCTCGGTGAAAATCGATATCTTTCGAATTATGATTCTCGAGTTAAACCACCGGCGCGCAAGGTCCCCCTTTCAGCTCACGCAATACGGTTGAAACCGAATTAAAAAAAAAGAGAGAAAAAAAGAAAAAAAACAGTGGTTGCATTTATTACAATAGTAATCCAGCTAGGCTCGATAATAAATTAGCAATCGGCATTTTAAGCAAACAGGACCGAACATTTTATAGAAACTATGACACTTGACTTCTATCCAAATATTTTAAACATTTCCTCAAGTGTCGCGATATTTGCGAAATTGTCACCACTATTGGATGAGATACGATGAGATACGAGGAAAAATTTCGATTTCGATAAATTCTTAATCGAATAAAAATTAGAATTTCAATCACAAGATGGAATGTTTCGCAACGAAGAATTCTACTTTTCGACTCGATAAACGTCGCGAATAAATTACTTGCGTGCTTTTGTTTGTTGGTTGGAATACGAATAAAATTTTACCCGTTTCCCGGTTTAGATTGTCCACGAATCGACACGAGCCGACCAAATCCGCGTATTCCAGATAACAAAGACAGATTTTAGTGGGAAAATTACGAAGCCTGGGCAATAAGGCAATACAACGCTAACGCGTATTAATACCAGGACGTATTGCTAATGCACCCCGTGCCACAGCTATCGTTTACCGTCGAACCAGGCGCCGTCGCGGCGCCCGGCGTCCAGATGATATCGCGATAGCACTTTGCGCACGCACCTTTCTCGTAGCTCGAGGTATCAGCGACACACCGATAGTGGCGTGAGTGCAACATTAGTCCATTTCGTATGCAGGCTTTACCAGTTCCCATTCTACGTCATCCGCATATTCGTTTAGACCTACTTCTACTTTATTAAAGTAACACTTCAATAATTAAGGGAATATTTCAAAATAAATGAAGTAACATGTACACCAAGATGAAATTCATCGATGGAATATCATTGAATAGATAATTAATATTAATGGATAATATAGAATATCATTCAATCAATGAAATTACATATGTACAGGATGTCCAAAAACTCGGGAAGGAGCCGGAAATGGGGGGTAGCTGAGACGATTCCGAACAACAATTTCCTTTGCGAAAATGTCGGATGGGGCTTCGTTAAGGAGAAATTGTTGTTCGGAATCGCCTCAGCTACCCCCCATTTCCGGCTCCTCCGCGAGTTTTGGGACACCCTGTATATGAATGGCTTTCATTAGTCGAAGCACCCTGTGTACGTATTTTCATTTTATCCTTGCCATATATTCGTTTACATTCTTATACGCAGTGTTCACAGAAATCATGTCACTTTAAGGTCGGTTTATATTACGTTGCACGACGTAAAGTAAACGTGCGGTTTATAACATTCGATGCGTAAGCTTAATATCGAAAAATGAAATGTAGCGGTACGTGTGCCATCTGTTTATGTGGGAATATAGTGCGAGACACAGCTGCAGTTAGAATCAGATAATAAACAGTTTCTAGCGCAGCGGAGTTGGTCTAACTTCCAAAGTATAGAGTAGCGAGCAATGGCGGACAAGCTTGATACGAAGCTATCTATGGCAGAAGTAAAGCTTGATGGCGACTATAAAGACGGCCCGCGATCTCGTACTTCCTCCATTACACGTAATCACTCTTGTCGCTGTCCCCTATCTCGCTTACAATTCCGTTTCGGCGTAAATATTGACAAACATTTTTTTTTTTCCTTTTTTTTCGAACAAAGAGCACTCTTTGGATTTTACAGAGCGCTCCGTGTGTATTTAGATTTTACGTTTGCAGTTTTACGTTTTGTGGACTATTAGTAGAAGAGGACAAATAAAACTGTATATCAAGCACCACACAGGGTGCTTCGACTAATGAAAGCCATTCAATTAATATTAACGTTCCGTAAAGCGATTAAACCGTTTGACATGTAATGTCGTTGATTGAATAATATTCTATAAATGAATTATACTCTGTATATAATATCATCCATTTAACGATATTCCATCAATTAATTTCATCTTGGTATGTAACATGTTACTTCATGTATTTTGAAATATTCCATAAATTATTATTCACTTTGACTGTCCAATTGCAATCCCGCTGCTAAATCCTGTATATATTAAGTCTAAAATATAAATACAGACAGGGCCTTGGTAAATTTTCATCGAGCCTTCTACGGCCTTAGTAAATTTTCATCGAAAAATTTTCATTCATTTTCTATCCTCGGACCTTCGTGTCGCGTCACAATGCGTACATTATTGAGAGAGAATATCGTCCCGTGTCCTTAAATCCACCCAGAAATCCTTCTTTAAGGAACGTCTGTAATAAATGCATTACACCGAAGAAACCAGGTCTACGTGTGCCCTCGTTTGACAAACGGGATAACACTTCGGTAAAATACATACGAATTTATTTATTTCTACAGCACGTTCCGCGAGCTGAAAAATAGAATTATCCTTCAAATACTCTCCTCGGCTGTATCGATCTCACAAGACGAACACGCTTTTACTGCCGTACGATACGCGTTCTTTTGTTAGAGATATCGCGGAAGTCGGAGTCGAGCAAAATTCTCATCTAGATGGAAATATCGAATAACGAATAAAAGATAGGTAACTATGGATTCATAGGTTCATGGATTAGTCGTCGAATACCGATCAGGATTTGAATTATAGAATGAAATATTTTGCCAGATGAGCAAACGAACATTTTGTTGCTGCGCTTGACATGCACTGACGATTGAAAAAAAGAGTCCGCTACTTTTCCAAATGGAGTTTCAAAAAATTTTGAACAAAAAAGATGCTTAGAAGGAAGTTTCAGCGTGAACGAGGTAAAGTTCCCTTGCGATCGTACTGAATGAAATTTAGCCACTACACGGAATGAGGAAAGCATTCATTATGGATGTGATGTAAGTCCACGATCGCGTATGGTCTCATGTTCCTTGACCCACAACGGCAATAAATTATAAGAACACGATGGAGTCGTCGTTGTGCGTACCACCTCTACATCGCGATTATTTCAAAACCTTTCACAGTTGGCTATAATATAACGACCACTAAAAACACACCTACTCGAATTAATGTACAACTCGATAAACGGATGAATTGTGATTAAATTAAAATATCGTGTAGACAACATAAAATTAATGGAATTTTAGTCTTTGTTTTTGTTTTTATCGTGTACGAAAATATAGACGCGCATATTCGAGTATAAGTGTGTATGTATGAACGTATGTATGAACGTATGTATAATATATTGACCTTTGTTTTGTTTCATATCTCAGATGTTATCGGACTGTTGTTTCAGACGAAATTTGGGTTGCTGATTAATACATGCAAGCCATTGATACCATTTAAATACAAAAAAAAAAAAAAAGAAAAATGTGCGTTTATTCATTTCTGATGTATCAGAAAATCATTAATCTTCGATCCAACAATTTCTACGAAGCATATCGAGTTTTATTTACGGATTAAATGTAACTAACTCCGTTTGATCAAAAATTACGAGACAAATATTGAACCAGGGAATGGCATATCCAGTTTCGTCGCGTACGTTCGGAGAAAATGTCAATTACTCGACGTGGACAAGCCTCTACAAATGGATCCAGCTTCGATTAGATTAAAAGCTTTGACAATTAACATTCCGGGTACCACGCGCGCCAAATAGAGTCCCAGTAAATATATCCGAGCGATTACTAGCCAGCAATCGGCGTTCCCATAGATAACGCAAGTTCTGATTGGGACGGCAATTGGCGAGTCCAGTTGCTCGCGCATTAAAAGCTGGAAAATTGGATAATTCCTGGAGACCAATACCAGGGAAAGTTTAGTAACAACACTGCCAACATTTCACGGTTCGTTTGGCCGTTTTGGTGGGGGCGTGATTCTAAATCGTCGTCGTTGGCGCATTCTAGATGAAAAGGGAGCAGCAAGTTCGTCTTCCCGGTCTTGAATACGATCGTATTCGAGTAGACGGCTATTATGCGCTGACAATGCAGTAATCAAGCTGGGGGTCTCTGGCTGGGTAAAAAAGGATTGCTTCCTTGACTTTGCCAAACGGCCGTCACCGCCTTCGCAGCGTCAACCAGACCCCTTAAAATTCTTTAACGCCCCGACGGTCTGTTGAACTTTCGAGCGTACACTCGGGAGGCGTTAATTACACGTCGGGTGTAGAAAAAAAGGAAGGAAGAAGAAAAAAAAATATGAAGTGCCGTAATCATGGCGTTTTTCGCGCAGCTACTAGGTCGGGATCGGGCGAAACGGTTTAATATCGTTTAAAAGTAAACATCGTTGGAGAAGCGAAGAATGATCATTGGACGAATAGCGGGTAGCCGTCTTTGCAATTTAGGACAGGTAATTTCCGTCTCGATCCGATCGATCGACTTGCAAATTCCTTCGGAAAATAAAGGAAAACAAAAGACCGTCAGATTATACCATATGCCATGGAATATGCCATTGTGTTTGTATTTGATAAAAGAAACTGCAGAAGTTTCGTAGCGACGATATAATGACACGAAAGAGAGAGCAATTACGCTCGAGAGGTACGTTTCGCGTGTTAATTCGAACAGCAGAACAATAAGTGGCACGAACTCGTCGGAAAACCTGTTACTGTAACCTATAGCGCAAGTAATACGCAACGGTTCCACTGCGTGTATCTAATGCTCCATGGAATTTGATCAATTTAATAAGTAAACCTGTATTGATATCTATTAATACAATTAATATTAATAGAATAAAATCGATACGAAAATGAGTTCAGTGAAACTGTGCGGATAATATGGTTATTGATTTGCAGCGAATAAGAAATTACTCTATACTTGAACAAAAATTAACGAGTTGACAAAAGTAGAAAGATTCTAATAAAAAAAAAAAAAAAAGAAGGGTTGGGGGGGAAAGATAGGTTGACCTACGCTTACTTTGTTATTTATTTATGCCGGTGATGGCAATTTTGGAGCATTAGAGAAAGTACCAGTCGTTGGCTCGAGTAACTCAACCGAATATGGCGGTCGTCTGTAAAACGAAAAATCCGGATACAGCCTTGAACGGCCAATCAAGTTTGATTCGACTGTAATGTTAACGATGGTGCAATGCAGCACAATTCTTCGGAACGCTATAACTCTCGAGAGATAGCCGCGCAACGACTAACAATCGACTCGTTACACTTCATTCCGAAATCTCATAAACTTCAAAGGACACGCATTGACGTATGGCGCCGAGTGCGCTTCTAAAACATAGATAACAATTCGGAACAACGTTACTTAAATTAACACCAAGCCTACGGAATTATACACAATTGTTTCATCCATTATTGAATTTAGTTTCGCGTGAAATATTTGTTGCGTTTGATCGAAAAAAAAGCGTCTCTAGGACCAGTCGTTCGTTCGATCGCGGTAGAAATAATTACGAACGAACGTCGGTAGATTTAGTGTCAATACGTCGCTACTGCTGAATCCTAATTGCAAGTCATCCGCGAGAATAATACGCCTCTCGCGTACACCTAACAGGATCGATACCAGAAATACTGAAATTTCGCAGGATCTCCGAAACGTTTCATTTTTCCTTGCTACGTACGCGACTTTTTAACCCGTCCAAATTAGTTTAATTAAACAAAACGAGCGGAAAGAAAGGCTCGCATCGCGAAGTACCCAAGGCCCGCGTATAAAAGCTTTCGCGCATCTGTTCGTAATGAATGGCTCGTCGATGCGCGAAGTTTCCAGCGGAATTAGCTTCGTAGCCGACTGCAAACATCAACGAATGGAGTCGTAAAATGTAAATATACGTAGCACCTGCGCCGGGAACCGCGAAAACCAGAGCGAAACCCTTCGTCATAGGCGGGGGCGACGGAGGATCGGGTGAGCGCGTCGGATGATATATTTGCTCAGACCGTAGGGGTGAATTACGGTCGGGGTTGCGGGGATGTGTATCCGTCGTAAGGCTCGAAGGCGATTTATCGGTTGAAATTCGATACGCGATCGCGTTCCCTTGTTTGAACTATTCGTACGGTCAGAAACGGAAATTCGAAGCTCCCGCGACGATCGTCGGTGTTGTTTCATCCCCTTGGCCGACTCCGCAATTTCTTCCGACACGAATTCCTATATCACGACGCTGGCGAATGGCTGCTTCGCGACTCGTATAAATTTCCGTGGACACATTGAACGGATACGCGTATCGCGGATAGTGATTTGTAGTCTGCGGATCTTTATGCGAGATAAAATCTTTGCGAACGTACCAACAAACACCGAACCTAAATAGGAATTTACTTTACTCCGCGAGTATTATAATATGAACTTTACTTTCGATATTTTTATACTATTCACTACTACGTCCATTCTATAGTTTCTCGTACGTTTAGATTTCCAGTAAATGCATAAAAATCCGCAGTCTAGCGATTGGAACGATAAGCTACGTTGTATAAATGTATCGACTACGGATGACGAAGGGTAGGTGGTATTTTTATAATTTTGGTTATTTTTGAATTATTTTTGCGAAGTAACCTTAGCCAAGGGTAGATTTAAGGGTAGAATATTGTTCCATCGATATTTAATACGTTCTTTCCTTCAATTTCCGATACTTGATGTATTTAACGACACCAAAGTCGAGAAACATATTTTCAAAATCGTTGTCTATTAGTTACGATATGATAATATAGGAGTCAAAAAATAAGGCGTATACATTCGACGCCTTATTATGTCGAATATATGGGACGTATGTACTATAATGATATCTATGAAAACAATAAAAACACTAATAAAAATAATAATTTACAGGGGAATGAAAATGAGATAAAATTGTAATAAAAGGAACGAGAATCTCGACTCTGAAATTTGTCATAGAACCAACTTCTTCAAATTTTATCTCGTCGATTGATGTTTCGTTTTGCGTTGATTGTTGCAGACTTAAGTGGAAGAGGGACGAAGAAATTCGGCGACCATTGCGTGGAGGATCTCGAATGCGGTTTCGCGGGCTCGTACTGCGAGCCGAAGAAAAGCAAGTGCGCTTGCAAGGAGGAATTCGAGGCTACGAATCACATCGACAAATGTGGACAGCGTAAGTTAGTATATTTTCAAACGCGACGGAACCCAAGGATCTCGTATATTTTTCTATATGCGGACGAAGCACAGATACGTAAATCAAACTACATTTTCTCTTCCCACGTCTCGTGATTTTCTCTGTTTTATTTGTTATATCTTATACAGACAGCCAATCTCGCAAGTATATTCCTACCGTGTGTCTAGAAACTTGTTTGAATTAACATTTTAATCGCGTGCTTATTATAGACAAGTTCTACCACTTTCGAAGACAACTTTTTACGTAACTATATATTAATCATTTATTTGAAAATCATCGTTTAATTTAGACACTCTAATAGACGCAGAGGGTACGAGTGTTTATGGAACTGACTATATTTATGCACTTCTACGTATACTCGTATATTTACACCCGGCATAAATGCATAATGCATCCGCACTCCGAAGGATTAAGTTAAATCTGCAGTATTTGCCCGATAAAATCGACTAACCCGTGACTCCCTTGTCGAATTTATCGTGTACACTCGGTCTAGGGGGAAGAGCGAGAGAAACTCTGTTAAATAATAAAATGAACAACGATAAAACGCAGGGACAGAGGTCGTTTTACATCTTTCGGGAGGCTTCGGCCAAGTCACGTCCGAGGATCGAAATTTCTCCCTCTACTGCGGCCGACTTTTACGATCGGGATGATATGAAAGTCGGAGGGTGGCTGCTTATAGCTTTCTCTCGTAGAATCGAAACGAGGCTCCATGCTTTTATTGGTCTCGGGGCGTCGGAGGCGTCATGAGGAATGATAAACGCTAGAACAGCGAATTCAGCGAATCGGATTATACTTTCCGTACTGACGGAATGGTCGTAATTAAATTCTCTTTTACGAACGTCCGCGTGATTTTTTTTTTTAGTAAATTCATGGCGCTCGTTGAGGTCGGATCGAATCACGTTACGGGACGATTGAAATTTTGTCCAAAAGTAGGGAATTATTTGGGTATTTATTTTGCGGATCGAATACAAAGCAATAAAACGTTCAAATAATGTGCAACTTTCTTCTGTACGAGTCTCGACGCATCGATGCTCGATTGACAATGAAGAACTACGCAAGATCGCGTAACATCTAGCAGGACATTACAGCTCGATCAGTGCTAAGCCACTCCTCTAATTCCAGGCTCATGGTCGATATATCGAGAACAGTGCGGGTAGATAATCAGTCGATCAGGTTCGCCGCGACAACCCTCAATCTCCACCATGGTCCGCGATATTACCGATGCTAACCTATTTTGTCTAAAATTTCATACCATTCCAAACGAGACGCGGCGGGACGATCCCCGTTGCCTGAATTATTCGAATCAAAAACGTTCCCTTCGCTAAACTTCTTTAATCTCAATTCTACGATCGTAGAAAACGTTTTCATTCGTTTCATTTATGTATCTTGTTCCAGTTTGAGGTGTACACTTATTCGTTCAGTTGCCCGTACAACTTACTAGTTTAAAATTAATATTCTCAAAAGTTTAAATCGACCTCTAAAATTTCCCAAGTTTTGTCTCGTGTACTCGTTACGAATAATGTGTCTCGACATTCTTTTGAAATCCATCTCAGCGTACGTAAACGATTCTTTCCGTTTGACAGATGCCACGGAAGCATCGGTGATTTTTTAAAGAAATTTGTACGCCTCAAACTGGGACAATGGAAGCCGGGATCAGGGGACGTTTCTCGATAAGGTCTTTGAACAGTTTTAAATGACGGAACGGTATCGATTACGGGAAAACAACGGAACTCTTCGACAGGGCCGATATTAAGACGTATGGTCTAGCGTCTGTCGGGCCGCGGCGAGATAAACTCGACAGAGAAATGAAGAAGTCGACCTCGGGATGAAAGAGAGGAAACTGTGACAGATTCCGTAAGAACGGTGCCAAAGTATTAACCGAGAGATCTTACGATATTCTTGACCTCCGTATCGAAATAATTAAAAATAAATTTGAAAACAGATCAAACGGAAACAATTCTGAGAATTGCAAAAGGTATCGATTCGCGTAGCGTACTCGCGAAATGGAAAATGTTCGTCGTGGGAAGCGACGACCCTCTTTCCTTAATTTACAAGTCCACGCGGCGAGATGTGTACAACCATGTCCGAGGGAACCGAGAACAAAATCCTAGGGTTGAAATTTCATTCGGTGCTTCGGGATCGAAAAGTCCGATTGAACCCGATGCAACCGTTGAATATGAATGACGCTGAAATTGAGCTTACTAGAAGAGGGTCACGTCTACGAGGGTCTCGTCGATTTCGATAGATTTCTTCTTAGCATCTCCTTACAATCTTTTCGTACAGAAACTATACATCAACAATTTCTTGACGTAAGAATCAATGAGTAAACGCAACAATAGGTATCTCTAAAATTACTTTTCTCGACGCGAATAGCTGTTCGCATGCATAACCACGCCTTCAACTTAATTACTCTTTCGCTTTGTAAGAATCTGTGTCGGGACTATCGGATTTCAAATTAAGATGTAAATGTAACATAAAAAAGAACTCGAAGATTGTAGCGTGCAGTCACGTTCCTAGCGAACCGTGACAGTAATAGTAATCCCTAGCGACCTTGACCGGTAGATTGCTTCTACTGCAAATTTAATCAATCAATAAAAATAAAAATAAAAACTCATCCATCTTTCGAGCATCGTTCGACGATCTCAGCCTACGTAGGAATTCGATTCGTCTCCCGACTAACTCTGTGCAACGACTTCGATAGAATCGCGCTTCGTATGGGGAAACTTGAACAGAAAAAAGAAAACAACAAACAAAGAAACAAAGAACCGTCTCGAATACAACGACGAGAGGCGCGAGTTGCCGTTAATGGTTTTTGTTTTGCAGCGGCGAACGTGAACGAGTCGTGCTTTTTTAACGAGCAATGCGAGGCGAAGGTGAGCCAAACGGAGTGCAGAGACGGACGTTGCATTTGCATCTTCGAGAAGATCCCTGTAACACAGCCGGACGGCCTGACAGTATGCGTCGGTAAGGAGAAGAGGGACGACGGCGCGAGATAGGGGAGCAAGTTCCGCGTCGCACTTTTTAATGAGATTCCGCACTCGTCCCGGGATGCACGGCTCGCGGTGAGAGTGAGACGTTTCCGAGTTAATGGAATTCCGGCCTACGATTTCGCGGAGTTCATTAATTCGTCAGCTGTCTTCGTTGCGATCAATTAAGACGCACCGCTGAACTTCGCCCAAACGACGGCGGAACCCGATTTAACGGTTAAAAACTGCTAAATTTATAGTTAACTCTTGTTTTGGACACATGCGAAGGACCGTAACATTGATGCACGTTGCAACTGATGACTTTTACTGACTTTTACTGACTTTTACTGACTTTTACGATCATCCACGCGTTAACATCGATGGACGAATTGTACGTGTCTTTGGAGACATTTAAAAAAGAGAATACTAGTCTAAAAATCCTTTTCCATTTTTTTAATCCAAGGTTTCATTGTCAAGATACGAGCAATCAATGTTTTTGCAGGCACGAACGCCTGGTCAAGTGTCTCGCAAGTCGATAGGCGGCAGCGAACAGCTGACTGGGACGCGAATGACGCGCGCCGTAGGTCGCGCTAACGAACTTTCATCGCTTTTATTATACAACTAACGAACCTTCGGATTGCAAAGTGATGCAAGATCTTTCGATTTCTTTTTACACGAGGAATCGACCGTGAAAAAGTCTCACATTTCTGTCGTTAATCTCCGTATCGAGATTAACGAACTACGTGGAGCTACTCCATAAAATATGAAAGATTTTTATTGAACAAGTATTTCGCATGGAGAGAATTCCGGGCAAATGCGATCAAAACACGTACGCTTTCACCTTAAACTGTGCATCCCGTGAATTTTGAAAAGATACTAGCGAAAATGTTGAATCACGTATTGGAATTTGTAGTATCGATATCTCTACGATACGATATCCCTTTGGATACGAGATTTCGAATAAATGATCGCTTGCCGTGAAGAATACGGTAATTGTTATGTACGCCATTGAGTCTATTAGTCTGAGGCGTTGATATATACTGTTTCAGCCGAGCAGAAGGAGGAACCCAATCTCCAATACGTCGACCCAACGATGATTGGTGTTCTTGTCGGTATGGCTCTCATGTTCATCATCATCTGCGTCGTTCTTAGGCTTTTCAGCAAGTAAGCCAACCATTTGCATATCTTCCACGGTGACTCTTCGCCTTACCGATTCTCGTAACGGGAGTTTACGACCTACTTCTCATGGAAATTGCACTCGAAAATCGACGTTTAATGTCACGTGCCTAATGTGAATTTAATGTTGTTTTTTGAATATGAATCTTCCTTTCCCCGGATCCTATTCTAGCAACTGATCTATCCAGTCCTCATCTAGCATTCCGAAACGCCTTTCCTTTTAGAAATAATTTAGCCATAACTAAAGGCTGCAAATAGAGGAGACTGTGTAAGCGAAAACTCAACTTTCCAAGAAAACAATTTTCTGATTCTGATAGAATTCCAATTCTAATCAGTTATTTTGTCGAATAACTGTTCTTCGTCATCCTGGGTTTCTATCTCAAAGTATCATGACCTCTTTCAAATGAATATTGCAATACACACGGATCGATCAAATAGAAACAAACCGTCTTAATATACAAAGATATATGTATGTTTACTATTTTTGATGGCTCAATCTGTGTGTCAACGTTCATAATAACTAGAGAATATCAATTAAAGAACGTTCCTTATCAGTCCCATCGTTAGCTAAGCTCTACCAACTGACGTATCTATCCATCTATCCGGCCCTTCAGCCTAACGTTCCAAACCGACGACAATCTACAACAAACAAACATCAGCAGACTTCATTCTTCTTGAACGTGTTTCAGAGCTCGCTGGCGCGAGAATCGCACCATCTTTAATACACCGAACGCTCGTCTGATGAACGTGTCCTTGCTGAGGGAGAACAAACTTTTGCACCCGCAAGAGAGACGTGGATCAAGGGCGAGCGTACGGGTTCCCTCGAGGCAACCCTCGATGGCCTCCTTACGCGCCCACTCGCCAAACGCCTCGCAAGGTGCGAAACACTCTCAGCACTCACAGCACAGAGTGAGCCGTACGGGTTTTTATTCATTCACTTACTAAGCAAGCAACTTGTTATACAGTGTCCTGTTGAAACGAAGCAAGCGACTCTTTTACGCGCCGGTATATCGGGTGTTCGATGGAAATCGAGCCGCCTCAACGTGTTTGCCGAACACCATAATGTAATATGCATAATGCATACAATCGACGATATTATTTTTTTATTATATTTTTATCGACAACTATCCGATTCTCCTTTTCCCTGACTAGTCTCAGAATTTGATACAACAGTTCTCCGCGAATTACCAACCCCATTTCGACTCATCTTCAATAAAAGAATCTTGCTATCCGACCCCAACTTACATTCGCGGTTATAGGAGCGTTCTATGGTGGTTTCGAAGCGGTAACCATGTGTGTTCCATTAAATATTCAAGGTAAACACGTGTTCGCGAAGTAGAAAATACTGTTAGCTACCATCCGATTGTTGATTCGGGAACAGCTTACTGTTTGAGACACTCGTAATCGAGGAGTGAGATAAAAGTACCAGTAGTTGACCATCGGACAAAATATTTGTCAAAGAAACTGACATAATGTGTACTAAAGTTAGTGGTTTTTGTTTTAAGTACGTGCTGTAGTCATCAAAATAAGCACTGAAGTATGTTGGTATACGTGAACCTAGAAATCTGTAGTTTTCTAGTTATAAGGGAAAATTTTATTCGTTGCAGCAACTATTCTAAGTGTTTTCCTCTCATTTTGATGAATACCTAGCTACGTGTACTTAATCAAATTTATGAACACTCAAGAGCGCATATTGCACTTGTGAAAATAAGGAAGAAAGTTTCTTCTCTGATTCCCATTACTGTAAAAGCATCAGCAAAAATGTATCGAAACTAATGGAAGTAATTTCAACACTCTACTTTAATGAAATTTGATTTTCCAAGTAGCTTGAGAACTATTCATTCTAAGATTCGTGTATATATTATTTTTATTTCTCATGCAAAGATCACATTGTACAATTCCGTTTCAATATTTCTTTCTCATATTATCGGACAAAAACTCACCGGATACGCTTCATGCGAATGCTACCGATGGCCAAAATATTCACTCACTGATACCTGCCGACATCAAGAATCGTTGTCCACTTGATCATCTTTCCATTCACTGATTGACTGTGTTACCCTATTACAGAAAACATGTTAAAAAGTGAGAAACAATATCGAACACACCGGCCAACAAAAATACTAGTACTTTTCACGCAAGAAAGTTAGATAGACAGATATGAGGAGACGTGTAATTCAAAGTTATCACTATAAGGGACTTTCCAAGAAGGACTTTAGGATTTTGTTCATCGATAACAAAATACACCTGTCGGCATAGTTATGGCGGACACTTAAACATCATCTTTCACGTAAATTGTAATAACATGTGCTTTCAATTGCAATAAAAAAAATCAGGTTGCACATCATTTCTGTTTTATTGAAAGACAAGATCTTGAAGTCGAAATTAAAATTCAAAAATAAAAAATATTTATTTCAATGTCTGATGGGTTTTATTGGTTTTATTCAATATTGTCTCTTTTAGTAAAGATTTTTAGTAATAAGAAGAGAGCGAATAAATTTTGATTTATAAGGGTGCAAAGTTGTATAACGTGACTGTATCACCTAATATACCTTACTTAATCTAGTCTTACATTTCTTTCTTCTTTATACTTATTTAACTCTTACTTTTCATTACTTTGTATTTGCGCATGCTTGCATAATTCTGATCCTCTTATTATAGCTCGGGATTGCTAAACCCGTACTGTAGCTACGATTTAACATAACTACAGCCCCCGAGGGCTAATAAGAAAATGAATACGGTATAAAAATAGAAAGAAGCTACTTTAAATCATAACTAGATCGTTCCCAATCAACTTCTACGTTTTAAATTCTAAACCTCCAATTTGTGTTCATTTTTGTTCAGACTTCGACGATTGGTACATGGTTAATTACTGGAATTTTTATCTCGGTAGAACAGTAGAATAGCTTTCACGTTTAATTACGATGAGACGAGAGAGATTCGACTTTGTTCGACGTTGAGAAATGTTGAACGATGACGTTCGTCGTAAAGATCCGCGCCCCTTTGTAACGAAACCGTTGTAATTGGCAGATGTCGATTAACCGAAGAGGATACTCCTCGGGCTGATTAGCCGTCACCAAAAATACCTCTTCTTCCAGTAATATCGATTTCCGTAGAACATCCCATATATGTATAATATAGATACGAGTACATAAAGTAGGTGACTACCTACTCTTGCCTACTATCTATTACTTTAGAATCCTCCTATTAAACGCAGAATCCTTCTGAACTTCTCGCATGCACAATTGCCTGCCAAGAGGGTAGATACATAACTGCTGATACTTTCTATTCGAGTGTGCATCGAGATTGATGTGTTACATTTGGATGCATCGTTGTGACCGAATATTTTACGGTGTCCGAGGAATAATAACGATTTCGGCCTTCGGCAATTATGAATCTTGGTATAACAACGAAATTCAGATATCAGAAATTAAACTAGATATTCCGTTACACTCTGGCCAAAGGAATCACGAATTATGCAGAAACTCATAAATCTATACCGACGACGCGTACGAAAATGGAGGTAGGGAAATGGTGCCAAAATAAAATTAGAGAACGTTTAGATTCGTTGGATAAGCTGTTAATTGGAAAGGTTCCCTGGTGCCAGAGAAATTACCAGACGATGTATAAACGAGTTTTTTGGAATAGAATATGGAAGAGATCGAACAGGGATAAATACTTGTAATCCTTAATAATAATTCACGAACGAAACTTATATCTCCAAGAGAATTTAAACGGTATTCGCAGATGATTCGATTGAAACGAACAAACGTCTGAACGATACGGCGATGCAAATAGCATAAATAAGGTTCCTTAAAGTGTCGCCAGAACGATGCATCCTAAACGCCATAATCATGTTTCTCTTTTAACGGATTTTGACTCTCTTTGCAGTCGACCATCTATAGCAGTAGTCTGTTTAATGATCCCGTCTGTGACCGTTAAATCTTGATTATCATGTACTGTGGACCCATGGGGTGCTCTATTGTAAAAAAAAAACTTTTCAAATTGACGCGTCCTTCGAAGAGGGTAAGTTTCGCCTTCTAGCGAAGTCAATATTCTAGTGTTTATTTACGGTGTATCGTAGCGTATTGTGTGTGCTCTGTACATATCGCTCCGTTATGGTACTTACCCTCTTTCGGATACGTCAGAACTTCGAGCCTAGAGTTTTTTTTTTTTTTTTTTTTTTTTCACAAACCTTCGAGCCTGTGAGTTCTACCGATAGACCAGAGTTTCCTCTACCTAGCGTCTTCGAGGATCACGACTATAGTTGCTTGCTACAGTAAAAGATCGTTGCTTGCGTACAGACGAATTTCATCGTAGAGATCGCGATCGAAGGGCAATATAGATCGTACATAGATCATTGGCGAGGCATAGATGTAATTCGTTCAGCGAAACGGTTAGATGAAATTGGGAAGGGGCTAAGAAAACGCGAGGAAGACGACTTGGACGGTCTTGGACCAGTCGTTCGTGCGCTTTTAGACTCGCGTGTTTTCTTCGAGTCATCTTCAGGATCGACCCGAGACAGTAAAATTATTACAACTATCTTTTTACCCAATCGTCTCTTCGCGAGTGCCGAATACAAAGATTTCTTCGTGCGAATTTGAAATGTAAATAAAAAAAGCTCCTGCTTTTCCCCGTAACGATCGCTCAGCAAGAATCGCTGCGTACTGAAAGATTAGTCCCGTTTCTTTACACGGGACCACCGCGAAGAAGAAGACTCGGGACAAACGAGTCGAAACGCGAACGTCTCGCTTCCCCAAGACAGTTCAGATTCTTTTTCCTCGTATATTTATACACGACGACCGCGTCGAACGCGATGCAACGCTTCGCGATTGTCGAAGCAAAGTCGGGGCAATATTTTCTTTCATTTACTTTTCTTCTGTTCGTTTTTATTTCCTCCGGTTAGTAGCGACGAAAAAAAACATGTTAGCATAGTGCGCGATTTCGACGAGTCGCGGCGGCCAGCAATGGACGGCCGCGCTCTCGGATACGTTTACATTATCGCACGGAGTTCTGAAGTAGTTACGTTCGAAGGGACCAGTTCGCATTTTAAAGGAATGCAACTCGGTCGATTGACTCGGTTTACACGGTAAGGTACATCCATTGATCGAGCTCACCGGAAATGAATAACAAGTCGTGCACGTAACCTTCGTCGAGTATCGCCTCCTCATTAACGGGTCCTCGTTACGCTCGGCTCGCGTTATATCATTTGTCGGTGAACTCGATCGCCGGAGTGTTCGTACACCTTTGGAGTTTCGAGTTTTCAAGCACTTCTAGAATTAGGTAATTGCATGCGCGTGCACATACAGTGGCGGTTTGATACGCGATACTTGAGGGGTTACATATTCTTGCATGCCAATTGTAAGAAGAAACGTGCAAGAAGAACACTGAATGCTTTGTCGCTGAAGGGGGAAGAAATGGTTGCTGTTGTCGTTATCCGTAGCCATATTTTGCGCGCGAAGCACAATCACGTTTCACTGAACGGAGTATCAACACCGGGAAAAATTCATGGGAGCGTAGAACGAGAGAGAAGTAAAAAGCAAAGGGACTTTTGTAATTGATCGCAGTGAAAATTTGTAATTTGTCTTCAATATCAATTCATTTCTTGTCTTATTTCTCATTAGTAACGTCGACATCGTGTATCTTGAATTTGTTTAAGTATCTTTGTTGAATCGGGATGCGTAACGGTCAATTTATTGAAATCTATCGATTCCAATTGAAGGATATATCGAGACCATATTAAGCTACAAAAGATATCAATGATCTTAACAGAAATAAATTATATTCGTCATTGAACGTTAAATGTTTGAAAGAAAGACGTTATCCTGTTTTCGACCAAATGTTTGTAATCATCTTTAAAACCTTCGAAACAGAACGACCCACGGTAAAAAGTAAAAAAAAAAAAAACCTTGTAAATTATATACCGAGGAACTCTCAAACGAAACGAGTTTAAAACGAAACTAATCAAATTACACGTGATGATTATATATACACTTATCGAGCCATAAGTGTATACGTATTATACACAGAGCGAGCTTATTTAGTGCATTGTGCACGATGATTAACGTCACGTACACGCTAGCCTAAGAACGAGGACTATGTAAAAATTTCTGAAGAATTCGATACTCGCGAAGTTTCATCATAAAACATAATACCCCGGGGAGTTATACGCCATTAACGTCGCGGAGGATCCTCTTTCCTACATGCGAGGGGGATGTGGCGAGAAATTATAAAGTGCAGGAATTATTAAACGGGAGAACAAATTAGATCACGTTTTGGAATGAAATTAAAGCGACGAGGGTACGGCGTTCGAGAGGTACCGAAATCATAACGTAACAGAATTTGAACCCTTTAACGATACGGTCGTGATCCATAGCACCGTTTTCATTTCTTATTTTACGTCTCGGCTCATCCAACGAAACGAACATTTTTTTTTTTTTTCTCGCTTGGCGATTCTTCATTACATAATTTACGTATTTCTCTTCTCTTTAATGTGCCACAAGACGAAGACGAAGAATGAAGATGAGGAATGAAGATAAAGATGACCGCAAATGGTTGGTCGAAAATGTTAGCGAATAGTAAATGATTTTTCACGACGTAAGTGTTCAACCTTTATCTCTAAATTTTGTCCATATCGTTGCAATTTTTTACCATTCATACGGTATCTTATAAGTTTATCACACTTAGAGAGCCTCGCATAGTTGACAGAAAAGTTGCTATATTAAATATAAATGACATTTAAAGTCGAAGCACATTAATTCCGACGCATACAGTACGCTGACCACAGAACTATTCTTTTAGGGTACACATAAATACAGCTTCGCAAGAGAAATATTACTAAGTCAAAGAAGGAGGAACTGGCAGAAAATCCCGAGTACACTTTTCTTTTCCGAGACATTGAATCGATGTAAATCCTTAACAAGAAGCTAAAGTTACTATAAGATTTGATCTTTACAAATTCAGAAATTCTTGATTTATCGGGCCGTAAGTTTCTCAGCGAAGGAAGAAGTCCCTTTACCGTTCGACTATCCTCTGTGCTAAGGGAAGGGGTATCAGACGAAACGTTTACGATTTCTACTTCGAATTCACGACCGCCACTGTAACAGTTTCTAACCGTGACAAAAGAGCCTGCTCGGAACGATAGCGGTTTCTTCGTGCTTAAACTTTATTCCGGCTTTTCGTGTCATGTCGAAGCGCTGTCGCGCCAAAGCACGCGATACTTTAGCAAGAAAATCTTTGTCGCCAGGGTCACGAACAGGATCACGGCGCGGAAGTCGCGGGAGCAGCGGGAACGCGTCAGCGGTTTCGACGAAATCAAACAAGTCGCCACCTAACCAGCCGAACACCATGACGGAAACCGTGTTGGACAACGTCACCGTGGAAATTCTCGATGCCAAGGCGTAGATCCGCGCGAGAGAGGCCTCCTCGGCTCCTTCGGCGCCATCTTTAACGACCGTCGAAGGACGCTCGAGGACGTAGATCGTCTGGATCGTTCACGAGGCAATTTAAAAATTTGTCTCTTAACAACGTACAAATTCCAATCTCCGTATCCCTTTCCTCTGTTCTTTCCACCGTGAAATTCCTAGCAATTTCGTCCCACGTCGATTATCAATTTCTCGACATTTGTCGCGGCGACGAGGACGTTGCCAATCACCGTATTCGATAGGCGTTTCGTATCGCGTCTGTTTTCGAAACGATGTGCGCCGAGTTATTTTTATATTCGGACACTTTACAATTTTTAGTTTGTCGCTATAAAACTTCTCCGTTCTGGGATAAAGTGATCAAGGTATATCAAAGCATTAACGAGTCCAATATTCCCGTTATCACGATATTTTAATAACTTTATAAAATAATAGTGCGACCGTCTGCTATCCAAAATCAAAGATAGCATTGGCAGATGCTAGGCTTAGTTTCAGAAGATGTTTTAGCAGCTAGTTTATGGTATCGTAAGATTCCCTACTTGCGCTCAAGTATACCACTTGTGAATCTCTTTATGAGGGAGAAAAATTTGTTGATAACATCGTTAAAATTGTATGTGAAATAGTCCCAGTAAACAATTTCGTGTAACCATGATCGATTAAACATATTTTTACAACTATCAGGAAGTAATGATCGTTAAATGAGTGTTATTTGAAAATGACATTGGTACGTATATTATGTTAATACAATATGTACCTTAATTACTTTATTAATTATTGTAAAGGAAGTTATGTAAGCAAGAAAGTGAAAACTGCGAGGTGTCCTGATATTAAAGTTACTCGCTGTACCTACGCCTAACGAAACGACAAGTTTCCTGGCAACGATTTCATTTTTGGAGAATCGAAGGACGCGATGTTACAACCGAGATAATCATTATTTACCGAGATAATCATTATTAAGTTTCGCGTTCGAGTAAAGCGGTGAAAATTGGACAAGGTTCAAATTAACACGTTGATTGCTAGACCGATACACGTGGAAACTTCTACAAAGCTAAAATTTCATTCTGAAACAATTGAAAACTACATGATTTATTACTTGTCACAGTATTTATTCTTCCAACTGCATCGAAATTCACGAATTCTATCTAAATATTTTTTTTTAAACTCACTTTCAGAATTGACTTTCTAAATTTCTTAACGAAAAGCTCTATCATCGCATATATAGATCATGTGGCACTCAACGAGTTAATTGAAACTTCTTCTTCTTTAAAAAAAAAAAAAAAAAAGAAGAAGAAGAAGAAGAAGAGAGCACTCGAAGACGCGAATAAAAAATGTTAGTGTCGTCTTTACGTTTAATTCGAGAAACGAAGACACGCTCGAGCGTGTGATTTCGATAAATTGCTACCGCGAGCTACACGATGAAACGTAACGACATTAATCGCGACAAATCTAGATGAATATATTCGCGCGAAAATCGGAGTAATTTTGCACAAAAAAAAAAAAAAAAAACGAAACAAAGAGAAACGCGTTCAATTGCGTCGACGAGCTGTAGAACTTAATCGAGAATCTCAAATGTAATCCTGCAGTTAATTCTCGTAGATCGTTTCAGATTCCGTTGCATCCAAACAGAAACGAATAGAAAAGAAGAAAAAGAAAAAAAATAGACAGAGAAAGAAAAACGTAACCTTTTTTTACGACAAAAAAAAAAAAGTATATTATACACGCTTAGTCTTACGAATCATCGATCACTGCGAAGCACAACCTCCGCGTCTTTGAACTTGTTCGTTTGACATCGACTCAAAGACACGAACTTCGTCCCTCCATCGTTGTTTCGCATCGTTTGCAATCTCGTTTCGGACGAAACGGGTAGCGCGCGTTTCGAACTAATTGTCACTTCGTAAACATTCATCGCTTCGATGTGGTAAACGATGTGGTAAAACGATCCATGGGGTAACTCGCTCATTTAACCCTTAACGGTCCAAGTACGGTATACGAAACAATAATTACAATTAGAACGAAGAATCAGGATGTGTGAATGTTTTTGTTTTACTCGCGATTGATGTAGAGTGATTTATAAACTAGGAATCGTTACGAATTTCGTACACTCTCTGCTCGTAAGTTCTCGCTATCAATAACGAACGAGGGCATTTTATGATTAAACCAATCAACGTAATTTCCATTTGTGAGAAATGTCGGCGTTGGCAGTCTACCAACGCGTTAAAAACTTGAACCGTCGAGGGTTAACCTTTTCACTGCTGAATCAGCAAAAGGGTGCCTGTGCGTCGAATTTATTTCATCGTCTACTTTTTAATCATTGCGAACACGTACGAAAATCGAAGAAGTAGAAAATCATACGAAACTGTCCACGAGTAAGTATTCTCGAATTAAATACTCGATATCGAGAAGATTAGGCGCACAATCGTTTTTTAAGAAGATTTGAAATCTCGTCGGAGAAATCTTACCACTGAAAGAACACGTTTCGGATCTTCTTGAGAAATGACCACACGGTAACCAAAATAAGCCAATTGCTATCTGGTGATAATTCTATACTCGTGGTGGCTAATTCTATACTTACTCCTAATTCGTATTTTGTAATCGATAGTGAGAAACAATACTCCGAGTCCAGAATCGCTAGGACGAAACGGCGGTGATCCTCCATCGATCTATGGTATCGATCAGAGCATCCAGGAAGATAATCTTCATCGCGTTCTGTCTTTTACCTCTGACGTCGCGTCGAATCTCACGATTTCTGAACGACAGCTTCTTTCAAAGGGTGGATCGAAATGGACGGTTGGATAGAGCTAAAAGATGGCAATCGTGTATTAGGCGAAGGGTTATCGTAGAAGATTTTTAAAGAAATCAGTCAGCTGGTCTGATATCGTGGCGCGAATCGTTAAGACGCGAGGAAAGGGCAATACGATATAATCATCGCGAGGGAACCGCCCGAAGAGGCCCAGTGCTCGCGGATCCTCTTCTAAAAAGGTCGATTCAAAGGATCGACGAGAAAGAACCAACCGTTCTCGCCGTCGAAAAACTGCTTTCACGAGAAGCCAACACGAAAGGGACCAGACGAAAGTGTTTGAAACCGACATCCTGGGAGTAACACGGCGACCGATCGCCGTCGCGTCGTAATCACTGATTACTAATTGATTACTAATCAGAGATGGGCGGAACTAGTCCAACATCCGCAGAGATCCTTAGTTTCCTTCGTTCAAAATTGTCGTTCGAACTACGTGAAATGAAACATTTCGCATCGGACGAACGTTGCGAACACACGGTGGTTTTTATTCGAGCAAACTTTTGCCCATCTCTGCTGGTACTTAAGCACCGTCGTAGCTCTATCTGTTTCACGATAACACAACCAATCCCGCATGATATTAGGCAACGAGATAGTTGTACTGTACGCTCGACTCGTTTCTCATTCCTAGGATTCGTTTCCGTATACATTCGGTCTACATCAGAGGACCCGAAGAGATCGCTCCTATGTGAAACTCGGTCTCGAACTTTGAAAATGATTGTTTCAGTGTTAGACGGTAACTGAGACTTCCGAGTGTAACCGTGTTCGAGTGAGATACTTGGACGATTCGTATTGCAGATAACTCGAGCAACGGGGAAGCCTTAGTCGGTATCAACCATGAAGATCCAAACCGTAAAAGCCTCGAGTATCGTATCGGTCAAAAGTTCGCAAAGGAGACTCTCCCGGGGACAATTTTTGTAGCTTTCGAGCAGCAATCGCTACAGGGGAATTACTTTCTTCGAGGATCGCTCGATACCTGTTATTATTCTGTACCGTTCGACGAAAAATTCATGCTCGCCGAGTAGACGTAGTGTTGGGAAAAGCGAAATCTGCTTGAGGTTAGGCAGGGGTCTATTGGATGTCGACGTGTGAATTATTCCCGATGAAGGAGAATGGAGTCGCCTCGGGAGATTTCAACGTGGATGGGGAGCGCGACCAAACGCGGATTCGAACACGTACTGGCTACCTAATTAATCGCACAAGATCTCGTTCTCATACACGCGTACATACATGAACACAGATCACACGCGCGCGCGTGTACACGTAGAAATATCATTTCGTCGAGTCCAAGCGAATAATGAAGATCATCGATAGTTCGGTACAATTGTATCTCAGCAATTTAGTGCCTGCGCTCTCGCGTGTATAGTGTTCGCGCGAAGAAACGAGATTAATTAAATACAAAATATATAGATACGTATATAAATATCGGTATAAGAAAAAAAATAAGTACATACATACATACATATATATATATATATATACATGCATATATGTGTATATACATATATACATATAAATATATAAAACTAGGCTTGGCACTATTTGCACTATTTGTAGACTACTTTTTCGAATGCCTAGCGACCGTATCCACTCTGTGATCTATGTGCAACGTACAGCTACGACAGATTCTTCTCGCTACCGTCATCGTTGCTATTCTTAACATTTACCGAGGATAATTATCTTAGCGTTAAACTAACGTGTAAGCGACTCGCTTAGCTGTTGTCGTCCCGCACCTAATTCTCCCTCTCCTCGCACAAAACGATCCAACTTGTACAGCACTGGTAGCGTTTAGAAAACTTTAGGAGCAGTATATTCTCGACGATCGCCCTGTGCGACCAGAGACGAGGGAAAATTCGTATTCGAACGCGTAAAAGCCAATCGAATAACGAATAATAGATGAACGGCTTTTCGTTCGTGTCACTGGAACGAAAGTTTACGGTACGTCATATATTCCGCTATTATAGAACTAAATATTTCACGACGAATAGAGAAGCCGTTCGACTAACGAATAAAAGATCAACGACCGTTCATTCGTGTAACGAAGAATTACGGTATGTCGTAGTTTCTATCGTAGAAGTAACGTTCCGGTCGCGGAACGAAATATTCCACGGCGAACAATAATATTTGTTCGAGCAAGGGCCACGAACGAATTGCTGGAGGTTGCTTTTATTCGTGTCGTACGATCGAAACCTCGCCCGTCTCTGGATGGATGAAATTTGCGGCGGATCGAAGAATGGATGAAGTCGTAGAGAAGGAGAGAAAACTAAATAGAAATGATTTAGAGAAACGCAGATGCGATCGAGCAGGAGGTCGAGTATTCAATTAACGAGGTTTCGAAGACGAGGAGGGATCGGTCTTGATCCGCGAACGAAATTCGGGGAAGGTTTCCGTTTCCGGATAGAACGTTTCCTCTCGCGATGATCCACGTTGTCAAGTCCATTGGAAACAATCTTCGATATAATTATACACGGCTATGGAAAGTAATCGTCCGCTTAATACACTAGAGTTTAACGTTAGAGTATGCGTATACATTTATACACACATATATATATATATATACATAGAATATATTATTAAGATGCTTCGAGTCGTTAGTTTCCCTCCGCCCTTGTGATAGAAAACACACACAAAAAAAAAAAAATGATATTAACAAAGAAACACAAGCAGGGTGCCTCGTCTTTATCACTCAAAGACACTCGCTCACTTTTGTACGTCTCTATTCTAATTGCGTGGAAGGAAAAAAAAAAAAAATCTGGTCCTCGCGTTCTGATACGAGCGTCACCTACGGCGTGGAGGCCAAACCACCTCCACGATTAAACGATAATCAATCCGAAGGAGAACAATGACAATTGTAAATCTCGTTTCCTTTCTCCTGCTAGATCCCCTTTCGCGTTCTTTCCTTGCTAACGTGCACGGAGAGTCACTCGAACCGGGTGAGAGTCACTTCGACTCGTTTTATACTTCGGCGTGTGAGGTACAACGATTCCACGGGTTGGAATTCACGTTCCTCCGGAACCACACGAAACCGTGCGTTAATCTGCAAGCGACCTTCGAAGAGGGACTTTGCAAACATCGCATCAGGTTTAGAGATACAAGAGAACCACGAACGCGAGAGTCGGAGGACTCTTCGGTGCCATCGATCACCCAACGACGTATCCGTAACTGTCGAACCTCGAGATCGTTTAACCCTTTGCGAACGATCGACTCGCGCATACACCCGTAGACGTCTGTTTGCGTGTATATGTGTAACCCGACGCGTGCGTCTTGCCCCGAAATGACCGTTCGCGAAGGGTTGAGAAGCCTCTTGTAACCGGTGCCGATCGGGGAATCGACAAGATCCACCGAAGATCGAGCCGCCGTGAATCCGCGACGCATTGCGAAAACGCGAACGAACGATACGGTAATTCAAATATGGGGAAGTGTTTGGATTATCCTCTCGTTCCCGTGCGAAATGGATACATATTTTTTTCCGCAGGAGCCCTCCGTAACGATACAAGATAAATATATATATATATATATATATATACATATATAATGATAATTAAATAAATATACGTGTATGTATAAATCGTATAAAGGCAAACACACCGTGACCACTTAAATCGCAATACTTTCGATGTCTGAAAAGATATCAACTATCGCCCACGATGGAACGATTCCTCGAAACCGGAAGACGCAACACAAACGTCACAAAATCAAAATTACACGATACCTTGTCGACGCAGTCCCACACCCTCCCCCACCACCACCACCACCAATTGGTGGTTCAGAAACAAAGATCGAGGACGGTGCCTCTGTGGATCATCCTAAACGAAAATGATCTTTCCATTGTCCTTACGAGTTTCTTTTTCTAATTCTTCTCTTGCTAGAATTTCACGTCACAAAATACACTCACCTGAATACACTTTGACTATCCAGCACCCGATATCGTCCAGTTGAATTTAATTGAATTAACGCGACCAGCGATCGTTCGCGATCGTTACCCTTAAGTATCCGTTTCCCGTTACACGCAGATATTAACGAGTTATTGTAATCACCTTGCCAGTGCTTGCTTTATCAAGGGACTACATAGCCGTGTGCGCACGTCGAAATGCTTTAGTAGAATTCGATGGACAAGTAGACGATAGTTTCTCGTCCAATCGTACACCTTTTTGCGCTTTATTATTTATCGAAGTTGTTCGCGAGGCATGTATCCTTTTGTCGTCCTATCGATGAAAATGTATCGAGATCGGAAAGTCTGGACCGCAAATAGGATGTATAGATCCCAGTTGATCCGTCTCGCGAGCACGACCACTTGATCGTAGACGATTCGCGTGAAATATTGTGATTCGATTTAACAATTAGTCTAAATAAAACAGATTACTATATACACGTATGAAAATATGCGTACGTATACATGATATACACAGAGATGTAACAAGGTAAATTCGTGAAACGTAGACCGCTTCGATTCTGATGAATCGCGTTAAGGTAAGATTAAGCTCTCTATAATTGCGCGCTGCGTTCGATAACTTTTAAGAATATCTCTGATACGATTTTTAGGCAGCAACTTTGCGAATCTACGGTGACGTACTTTTCAAAAGATTACGAGTTAACCGTACGGTGCAGCATTTTAGACGAACTCGCGCGAGGATAACGTAATAGCGAATAGTGATCTCCTAGATATGGCGTGGATGGGTGCGGGTAAAAACGTATGCGAGTCCTCTAATTTTTTCAATTTTCAAATATTTTATAATGTCCTGGTATGTAACGAAAGTGGATAATATCGTTGGATTTTTGGCAATATACTACCCACACTATTTTACTAGCGGCTTAGTCTACCTTGTAACCTTTATATTATACATTTCATATTATAGCTTGTAACAGATAATTCATAATCTATTACGATTGTATTTGAAACTTAATTATATTCTGACTCTTCGAATTCATTTTAATAAAAACTTAATACACTATACGAACTTGTCTCTTTGTTACCACCTCACAGACCTGGACATGCTTCATTTCAGATGGAAATAAGAAAACACGAATTAAAAAGTGCCTATATCTAGTGCCTATATCTACTCGACTTCATTCTTTCTTCGGAGCGGGTAAGAAATAACCAGAAAAATAGTCGCGTAATCGTTAGTTTCTCTCTTCTTCTTTTTTTTTTCTTTTTTCTTTTTATACAAACAATATTCAGAATTTTGTACGAAGGATGAATAGATATAAACAACACTCTAAATGTAGAATACTCTTAAAGATAGCAGTTTTTTAAATATTTACAAGTCGGTACATACTGTACATGATTAGATATAACTTCATTTGTAAGAATTTTTCGCTCTCCAATCGAGAAATTCGTCAAACTCGGCTTCGTCTCCGCTGGAGACATCTTCATCGGTATTTTTCTGCTTCCTATCGGTAGCTTGAACTTGTTCTTTACGTTTGACAAGATCCATTACTCTATTAAAATAATGTTGTGTTTAAATAATTCATTTTTACCATTTTACCATTTTTTTACCATATTACAAGCATTTTTTCAAATAGCTCAAAAGTTAATCTTATTTTACCTAGACCAATGTCGTAATTGTTCCTCTATCTCGCCTAATTGTCTTTCTGTTGTTGCTTCTTCTTGATCATCTGCAATTATTTGGGCAGATTGCGCTGTCTCCTCTTTAATTTCTTTTTGAAATTTTTCCCATTCTTCTTCTATGGGATTCTTATACTCGACATTACGAACCTACAATCCCCATAAAAACTATGTAATTTTACACCTATTTAATACATACTGTTTTTATACACTATCCTTACTTTAGCATCCAGAACTGGATCATCAAAAAAGCCTTCTGGAAGAGTCGTTTGACTTGTATCTTTGTTTCTATCTTTTTCTCTTTCTTCTTCAATTTCTACATTTTTCAGTTCTTTATCATTTGCAAGTTCATTGCCATTCTCTGACTTTTGCATTATCACAGAAGTGTTGGATGGCACAGTACCATTAGACTTCTTAATATTATTATCAAAGAAATCTGATGGTAAGTTTGATGCTGCTTGTGATGAAGAAGTTTTTAATATACCCTTTATTTTCTTATTTGACGAGGATTCTTGAGATGGAGATGTAGGCCTTTTAAATGTGTGAGTAGCAATCTTTGGAATATCTGTTTCTAGTTTTGTCTTTTTTGCCAATGCAATATTTTCTTTGTGAGTCTTTGAATTCAAATGAACTGGCCAAACTACCTCATTGCGTACAGTAATTTTACACAGAACACACATAAGCTGCCCTACATCTGTATACGTGTTTACCATGGTTAAGGTTTTCAATATTTTCAAAATTTGAATGATGCTCACAAAATATTATATGTCACATACATTTAGTTTACAAAGACATGAAATTGTTTTCATCTCATTGTTTTCTTCGAAAAAAAATTATAGAAACGCGTAAAGTATACGTAAATTATATGATACTTTAATCGAATTATTAAATGTGCGACGAATATTTGATTGTAATGTGAAGGAAGTGAAACACTAACCTTAAACTCAAAATATATCAAAATATATTGGAAAACGTTTTACAAAGGATATCTTGCTAACGGTGATTCAATTTTCTTGACAACGCCCAGTTTCTTCTTGTGTTCACTCATAGCTTTACGCAAATCATCTTGCGTTAATTTTCTTTTTAACGACATTTTAGGACACAAATTACACTCAAACTACAAACGCGATTTTTATCTTTCAGGTTATGTTTTGATGCACCGTCGTCAGCTCAGCAATGATACCGTAAATCCCCTCCACCTGTATTATTCAGTACCAGTCAATATGGCACGTCAGCAACAAACCGATGTGGATGAGCTTTTCGACGTGAAAAACAACTTTTTTATTGGCAATTATCAACAATGCATCAAAGAAGCCCAAAAAATCAAAGTTTGTTCTTGAGAATATTTTTTATTAACATTACGTTTGTACTTATAATCTTTACGTTAACCTTTTGTAGATTACTATATCGAGTTAATCTTTTGCTTTCCATCATTGCTTTCACTTCAATTTTTCGATATCGATTCTTATTAATTTTATATTTTCTCTTGTATTTACAGCCTTCTTCATCAGAGGTAGCGATCGAGCGAGATGCCTTCCTCTATCGTGCATACATAGCGCAGCGAAAATTTCGTGTTGTGTTAGATGAAATTAATAGTTCATCACCATCAGAACTACAACCGCTTAAAATGTTAGCTGATTACTTTGCGAATCCTGATCGTAGAGAAGTGCTACTTGCAGATTTGCAACAGGCAACAAATCAAATCAATTATGACAATCACAACCTCCTGATTGCTGCTGCAACTATTTACTACCACGAGAATAATTTAGATGCAGCACTGACAGTACTTCGTGATGCAGAACATTTAGAATGCCTCTCCCTAAAATTAACAATCTACTTGAAAATGCATCGTGTAGATCTTGCAAAGAAAGTATTGAAAACCATGCAAGAAAAAGACGACGATGCAATTTTAACCCAGTTGGCCCAAGCATGGCTGAACACAAGTACCGGTGCTGACAAGTTGCAAGATGCCTACTATATTCTTCAAGTATTTAATATTTTTTATACTATAAAATTTATGTATCCTCAAAAGTCTTAATGTTACAATATTTTATTATTTTAGGAAATGATAGATAAATATGCAAGTACAAGCATGATGTTAAATGGACAAGCTACTTGCTTCATTGGGCAAGCTAAATACGAAGAAGCAGAAACAGTTCTGCAGGAATCACTGGAGAAAGACAGTAATAATCCAGTTACTTTGATCAACATGGTTGTCCTTTCTCAACATTCAGGAAAGCCACCAGAAGTTACCAATCGTTATTTGAGCCAATTAAAAGAGTCACACGCAGAACATCCTTTTGTTAAAGAATATTCACAAAAGGCTACTGAATTTCAAAGGCTTGCAAAGCAGTATACTGTGTGCACCTAAATGAATTACTTTGTATCATAACATTTTATGGTCCACATTAAATAGAAGGATTAATACTAATTAATGTAATAATGTGGGCTACAAGTATAAAACACTCTACTTGATCAGTGAATTTTGTATGAAAAGAAAACATTTCAATTAATAAACAGAGAAACATTGATGTAGAAATGTGTACAGTCTCAATAAAATACTTTTAACAATTTCGTATGCATTCCTTACACTACCATGCATATACAGTACAGATGTACTTGTTATTAAATAAAATCATAGTCAAAATCGTACAAGGCATATTGTAGAAAATGTTGAGACAGTAAAATTAAAGATCAGGAATGTTGATAAATAACTACTAGCTCATAGTTTTCTAATATTTTCTACAATACACCATGTATGATTGTACGTAAAGTAAGTAAAATAAAAACAAAATTTGCTCGTTTGTACTTTCTTTTTTAATAATATAATTCGCCAATTGTTTAATCATCGAGGCGATAGGCAAGTTTTCTCATGGCTCCTTCGGTAAGTTCCTAATTTTCTTCGTGTCTCGCCATCTAACGTCGCGGTACGTAAATATTTAGTGTCAAGCCGAGAAACGTCTATTACGTCGAGGAATTCGAAAATTTAAACGGGCAAGTTTCGTAGTTAGTCGGAATGCGTTAAAAGTGACAAGATCCACGCGCGAATCCCAAGGACGTGTTTTGTCGTGAAAATAATACCAGTAATCAAGGATTGCGAGAAACTTTACACTGGATTTCGGCGGGAATACGACTGCGTTCAGCACATTTTACAAACATACATCGTTCACGTCGTAATTATTCAAGAGCGCTGTAGGAACCAGCGGGGACAGGATCCCAGCTTCTCCTTTGGGAAGATATCACGGTTAGATCGAACGTGGATCCTCGCAACATGGCGACACGAAATAGGTACATGATCACTTGCCACTAAAAGTTGCTTGTAGCAACAATGTGCTCGGTGTTAGCTTCTTTCATCGACACATTTTGCTCTCTATTATTTGTTCTTGTTCACATCGTGCGCCAGTTCGTACGATTTTCGAATTCTCTACGTCCACTGTCCTCGACGTTATCTGTGCGACAGGTAGACTTTTTTTCATCCAGAGTACATTTTGAACGTAACCGACCGTTGTTTCCGTGTATATTTATTGCCGTGATCGTGTCCTGTGAGCAATAAGTTAGAAATAATCGTCTAATTATACAGTGCTGCGTTATTTGTGTAACGTAACCTAACACGCACAGAATTATTCAATTATCATTTTCCAGGAATGTGCTACACGAATTATAAAACTGTCCATTACAGAGAGTTTTAGAAACACAAATGTTTGGTATCACGAGAGCAACTCCTGAATAAGAGTACCATTCGCCATTGGGACTGCACGACAATAAGCAAGATATAACCAAGAAAACACGTCCTTACGTATTGGAAGTAAAATAACGTTACAAGGGAATGAGATGCATTGAAAAAGGAGATACATGGTTCATATTTAGTTCTCACGAAACTGTTATCAATTTATACATTATTTATTTAGTAATTAATTAGTGATATATATTTAATCAATTATAGTCTTCCCTGTTATTTGTTAATATTCACAAAGAAAGAAACAGGGAAAGTACGTTTGAGTATTCTAATGATAGTTGCAGAATTGTCTGTGAATTAATTTTATTTTATACTTGGATGTAGCATAAATCAATGTAAATAATATTCAGTATATCGATATGTTGTTATATGCATAGTAATTAGTAGCGTAGTCAGAGGATATAAAGTTTCTTACAGATTTAAGTAGTAAATTTTGTAGCATTCTATACATTTATTTTGACTATGTATCACGCTATGTATCCACCGCAAATAATGGTGCAGATAATGGGTGGCCAACAGGCAAATGGACAGAGTCCGCCGGTTCAAACACATGCAATGCACCTTCACAGTACAAATGCGTTCCATCAGAACGAATACACGAAGTATCGTCCAGATACTTGTTCACAGAATAGACATCAAATGATACAGGTATATTTTTACGTTTTTGTTAATTAATTACTTTTTGTAGTTCGACTACTTGTTTAGCATTGTAAGCCTTTCTCTTCTTTAGAATTCATTCTATTTCATTAATTATAGAAAGTGTTGTATTAAAGTTGAGTTGAACAAATAGTCCACATAATGTTTATGTAATTACTCGATATTATTAATATATTTTACTCATTGGAATCTTTTGGAGTAAAAACGATATTCTTGCAGACAGGATCTTATCCTTTGGAATTATTGCAACTGATGGGTGTCGAAATACCTTCTTTACGACGTATAGACTACGTGCAGTCAAATAATAGCATGCCTTCAGGAAATTGGCAAAGATGTGCAAATACCTCGACTAGTACGCCTATTATGCCATCTCCACACCATAATTTTAGGCCAAACAGCAATGGTTTGGTAAAAAAATCGAATTGGTATAGTAAAATTGGTAAAAGAACTTCGTTTAGAGATTCGTTTGGAAACAATGAAAAATATGGTAGCGATAGCGGCTTCAGTTCTCGCTCTCCAACGCCAAATAAATATCAAATCGACAGTAGTCAAACAGAGAGTTCAGATGAACGGGACTCTATAAATTCTTCCATCGATCAAAGCATAAAGTGCGTATTTTACATTTAGAAAAAAAGCAATCATATAAAAACATAAGATAACGTACTTTTTCGATAATTGACATTAAGAAATTATTGTATCACAGGAAATCGCACAAAATACATTCGAATAATGCTACAAATAATAGAATAATGCAATATGGTATAATTTCGTGCACTCCTCCACATCAGTTTTATCAGAATCAAAGGCAAGTTAACTGTTATCCCGCTACAATGTCTACATCTAGGTCTCAAGTACAAAATTATCAGAATAAAAGAAGATATCCCTCAGGTATATTTGCACTTATGTCAAACGAATCTGTTCACACATTCGTTTTAGGGAGAAATTATACTTTCAGGAAGAAATAGTCCACCTCCACAGCGTTTACAACGAAGTAAAAAATATATGGGACTGGTATCGCCAAATTATAGTTCATTCCCCAGATATGGAATCGCGCCAGATCGATTCCTTGCTAGATCACATTTAGTCGAAGTAACTCACACACCAGATGAACTACTCAATGGATCAATTTGGGATAATCTATCGAAGGACGTTTGGTCCAAGTTTATGTTAAACCAACAGACTGAAACTGTTTATAGAAACAAAATGATGCTCTGGAGATACCTTTACATTTACATTAAGGTACTCTCATTTTTTAGGTCACCAATTCAAATTGTAAATTATATTAAATAGTCAGTTTCGAAATTTTTAATGTGTTTAGACTGCATTTCCAAAATACGGATTATTTTTGGTTGGATCTACGATGAATGGTTTCGGATCGGATAATAGCGATGTTGACATGTGCCTTTTGGTAAGGCATACAGAGATGGATCAAAGAAACGAAGCTGTTGGGCACTTGGAACAAATACTGAAATGTCTTAATAGATGTGGTAGGTGTCAATCTACACGTTGAATTTATATTATAGTAGCTCAGAGTGCGATTACGTGTGATCAAATTATATTTTCATTGTAACAGGTTTTATAGAACAGCTGGAACTTATACAAGCAAAAGTACCGATTCTGAAGTTTCACGATTCCATACAAAATTTAGAAGTTGATTTAAATTGCAACAATGCTGTAGGTATTCGGAACACCCACTTGCTCTACTGTTATTCTCGAAGTAAGATTACTGTATATAGAGACAGATCGAGACAGATCATCGAACTAACTTGTTTAGTTTTGTTAATTACAAAAATAATTGGAACAAATCTCTGTTGGCTTTCAAGGAAGATGATTATACTTGAAGAAAATATACCTTCCCTTCTGCCATAAAAACTAGTGATTGACTATCACCAGAATTAAATAAGCTACTCGGTTGATCTATCTCGAGTGTCTCATCCTGTACGAAAACCAAAAAATGAAAGAAACATTCTTGATGCGAAAAAGTTCAACTGATAGAAATACTTTTACAGTTGATTGGAGAGTGAGACCACTGGTACTTGTGATCAAACTTTGGGCTCAATCTCAAAATATTAACGATGCCAAAAACATGACCATATCGAGTTATTCCTTGGTTCTTATGGTTATTCACTTTTTACAGTGTACGTGTGTTTTTTTTTTTTTTTAATTTCACGAATATTATCGGAGTTTGTTATGATTGTCATTATTCATTTTTTTACAGGTGGTGTCAATCCACCGGTTTTACCTTGTTTACATTCTCTTTACGAGGGAAAATTCACACCGCACACGGACATTCATTGCATAGATATCCAGGAAGAATTGGACATTCCAGCATCTGTGCTTCGGCCGAGAAATCAACAACCGTTGGGAGATCTACTTGTAGAATTTTTTAGATATTACGTCGTCTTCGAGTGAGTAAGAAAACGAAACATAAAGTCGTGGTTAATCTCAATGAACAGCGTCGTAATAAGCTAATAATATTTTAATCAGTTTCAATAAATACGCGATATCGGTCCGATTGGCTAATAAAATACCGATAGGGGAATGTCGAAGGGCGCGATCCTATAAAAATGATCCACATCAGTGGAAGTATCTGTGCATCGAAGGTAAGTGTCTACCTAACAGTATCTAATAAATCAATGACCTATACTTCGATATTTTTATACAATTCTTGTGACTGTATAGAGCCATTCGATCTTACCAACACAGCAAGATCGGTTTATGATCCCGATGTGTTCGCTAGGATCAAACATGTATTTGATTGTACATACCAGAATTTGAAAGAACATCACGACTTGGCTAGGATATTCGTCAAGATTAATACCGCTTCGCCGTATATCGTAACGTAACCACGGTTAACAAGCTAGTATAGAAATACTTGTTATCTAGGATAATTTTATATTCGAGAGCAGTTTATTTTTGCAATCGGCCTCTTATCAACATAAACCGAGGCAACTCGACTGATATATCCTTAACCACCGATGTATGAGATGAAAAAGTACAATGGGGTAGTCTTCTACGCTTATCTCGAGCTAACACGCTCATATCTTGTGATAATGGCCTGTGCTTCTATAGCAATGGCTCACTCGTTCCGTTCATAAGATCGAACACGTATTTTTCTCGTTTTGTTTCTGTTCTTATTTACATTTTTTATAAACGTGTAAAAGCCACTTATTACTTGATTTTTTATATGGAACGAAAATGCAACTTCATAATCAAAAGAAAGAAAAAAAGAAAACGTTAACGAGATATATAAATATATATAGAAAGAGAGAGAGAAAAATATATTCGTAAGTATTCGAAATTTTTCATTGAAACACGCGGAATACAGCGTACAAAAGGTTTTGGAAAAAACCCTAAATAAAATCAAGGGGTTCGTTAATGATAAACCTGCGCGATTGCAACGCTTTGTTTCGTACGAACATCATTGATTTACCTTATTCAAAATTTGTTCAATTTGATTTCGATGTGTGCTTTTCCACAAAATTTTCTCAAACATGAAAATACGGTGCCTTATCATTGTGGGGCTGCAATACTCCCGTTATTAAATATATACGTGGCCCCCTCACTTAAATACGATATATTGAAGAAGAAAAAAAGAAAAAAAAAATATCTTAGTAGAATTTCAGTTCCTTTTGACAATTACTCATAGTAAATATTAATATTGTCGCCCAAGAATATTGGGAGAAGACCTATTTCAACTCAAAAATTCGAGAATCACATGTCAATGAATTTTCGTTAAAACGCCAAAAAAAAAAGAGGTACTTATTCTTAATTGAAACTTATAGTGACCTTAAACTTACATATAAAAAGTACTAAAAAAAAAAGAAAGAAAGAACGAAAAAAATTAAAAACGTTTAAAAAATGAAACAAAAAATTATTGTTCGAAAGAAATAAGGGAAAATTAAAAAAAAAATTCTAATTATATGTAAATCGACGAAACATCGAGGTTTTCTCTTAAATACACGTATCTCACTTAATTTAAAGAAAAAGAGCGAAAAGAAAAGAAAAAAAGATTGAAGTAAAATTAGTTTATCAAAAACAATTCACTGCTATTTATATCTCATGGTGATTATATTTAGTTACCTATATCACGTGCCAAAGTAAAAAATTAATTTCGTCTTTCCAATGTGAAGAAGAGATTTTATAATACGTGCAGCCTGCTCAATCTGTATTTCGAAAAGAAGAGCAGGTTAGATCAACAATGCATTTGAAAATTTTAAGAATAGACTGAACAATACTCGGTTACGTAGTTACATTTTGAACAATTATCGCCTAAAATAGTTATTTGCTAAAATATATAAAAAAAGAAAAAGAAGTTCCTAATTTCAATAATAATCAGAAGTCTCTAGTTTGATTTCGTTTCTAGTCTCGTTTCGACTAGTCTTTCGTTTGTCATAAACATAATGTAATCTGTTAAATAATATTTAGAAAACAAAAGGCTGTGTCTACAGTATAAAAATTATTTAGTGCAATATTCTATTTTTGGGCCTGTATAAATAGGTTACAACCGAACCGTCATAATTGTAGTTCGCATAAAAAAAAACTATTACTTTCTTCAAGATTATTATAACCTGTGTCATCTCTAAACAGGCCCAACATATATTTTTCTAATTCATTATTTACTTATTTTTGTAACAAATGTAAAAGATCTAACAATTATGTATCTTCCTTCGCTCAAACTGGACATCTTTATTATCTTCCTCCTTCCATTTTTTGTCAATTCGATGCATATGTAACGCTAAATTTTAATATAACTGTACCAAACTTTTGTAATTTTCATTTTGCTGTTAAATAAAAAATATTTATATACGTCCAAACCTTTGATTATTAAATTAACAATGTGAATTCCGGTAGGTAAGTTAAGTTTCTGTAGTTAAATTAAACAATGACGAAACAACAATGCTTCCTGCAAATTAAATTTATTCGTTCCATAAGATTTCACAATGAATTTCCATATTATATTCTGCAGTTAGCGGTGCGCTGTTGGTCGGAAAGAAGAAAAGAAAACGATTTGTTTTGTAATTGCATGATGCTGTTCATAATTTTTCTTTTTCGTCATTCTCAATTTTATTCTGTGATTGATTCGATTACCGCGAGAAGCCAGCACAGACAGAAAGTAGAAAACATTGGTACCAGGGGTGTACGAGTGATAACATACAAAAAAAAAAAAACCGAAACGAGAAAGGAAAGCGTCTGAATTAAAAATTAGTAGATAGAACGATACTTTGGTCAGTATACTAGAACGAGTAAAATACCTTGAACGCTAAATGGGATTACTCATATCGTTACGGACAAAATGAATAACGTTCTTCGAAATTCAGACAATTTCTGTATATTTCAGAGCTGCTTCCAAAAATGTTGTTAAACGTGATTTGTGTCGTTGGTAGGTAGAATTTGGCTTCCCCAGCGGTTACTGGGGGACATCGTCCTCGATGTTTCCAAAATCTCATATTACAGCGGATCATTGTTTATCAAATCTCTGTTCGTGTGTGATCGGTTCTTATCAGCCATTTCGATTGTTACACCCTACCAAAGAGAAACACAACGTCGAATAAATTTTGTTTCTCCATTGTTGCGCTCTGTCGACCCCCAGCGGTAAATAAAATATGTACAATTATATGTACCGGTCTAACCAGAAAAAAATAGAAACTAATTAACACGATCGGAATTAAGGTTGGTTAGGATTTCCTTATCGGGTCAGCGCAATGTCAACATCACGCTAAGCCTACGAGAAAGGGATTCCCCCCATTTCGTGATGATGCTTCAAGTGTCGGCCTCCGTACTGTTAGACGACAATTCTTTCGGCGACATATTCGATAAAGTCGATTAGTTAGTGTTCGTGTTGTGTCATGCTCTTCGTTGTCGCCGTGTACACGCGTTATTGTCGCATCCTTCGTCTTGATTAACGATATTACAGAGGTTATGATCGAAAGAGGCGGTGTACGGGCCGCCAGGAACGATTCTAGGATCCCCATGGAATCTCTATAGGCATGTTCGCTTTTCCCCCCTTTTTCTTTTTTTTTTTTTTTTGCGACGTAATCGTTCCCATACACAGTGAGTCACAAAGTCATTTGAACGCTTACAATCGGTAGCTCTAATTAATGACACATGTAAGTTACACCGAACGTTTTTAAAATACTGTTACGATATAACACAGGTAACGAAATTATACTTTCTTCGAAATTTGAAAACAGTCTAATAATCAAATTGAGGATTTTATGCATTTATAATGTACAATGATATATAAAAGAGATACTTCAAATATATAAATCGTAAAAAATGTCTTTTCTACGCGTTTGAGGAATACAGCTATATAATTATGTTTTTGGAAGATTCATTTTTATATTCGAACGAATAATAAAGTTATAAATTAGATTATGTTTCTTATTGAATTTTTATGGAGATAAAGCATTATTTGTTTTTTAAATAAACAACAATAGTTGGTTTTAAAAGCATCATCGTCTTTATTAGTATAAACAATGCCGACGTTTCAACGACAAATATTTTGGACCCGCTTCAGGTTAACGACGAAATGAGCTGTTGGCCTAAAGAGGATTAAAATACTTGCGAATAAAACATCATTACTGCCGTATTAATAAAAATAAGATGTTTACATCAGCAAAGTATGACCAACATTTCTATTATTTTAAATGCAAATAACGCTCTCTCCGAATATAAATGTACTCGGTAACACAAACGAGCATTTAAATTCGTCTTAAGTAACAAATGCATCCTCAACCTTTATAAACTTAATTTGTAACCTTATTTCTTCGAATTTCAAAATAAATCTATAACGATATATTCTTAAATAATTTAATATTTCAAACACGTAGAACACGTTTGATTTCGATTCCATTAAATAATAACAACAAAAATTCATTATCAATCGTCACAAACGATGTACCATTAATTCTGATAAATAAATTTGTAATCGCATCATTTGATAAAATGTCTCAAATTGTTGCCGGTATTGGCTACGACTGCTGCTCCGTCCCATAATCGTAACAGTATTTCAAAAGCTTCGATGCCATCTTACATACCTTGCTCATTACAATCCGTGGTTGTAAGCATTCGAACACTTTCATGAGCCAGTGTCGTCTTTTGGGAAATTGGAAAGACACGTAACGTGTACCGATATGCCAATACGTTCTCCATTCTCTTTCTCTCCTGTTATCTTTATTGCCGGCTGTGGATCTTTCCGTCTCATAAGTCACGAGTGTCGATGCCACTGGCCCTTGATTTCCTTCGTCGTAGAGAGAGATTCGTGCAGTTGTGCGTTACAGGTACTACGTTGGCACACTTGTCGAAATTTGGTCCAGTCACGAAGCGTTACACGTCCCGTATCTTCTCTTTGTTTTTTTGTTTGTTTACTATTATTATTACCATCGTCTTTTTTTTTTTTGTATTTTTCGTAGTTTTGACATTTTTTTGTGTGTTTGTTTGTTGTAATTATAGCGTCACTCGATCCCCGCGATAAAACGGTCCGTTCACGATAAGCGCGTGTCACGGTGAGTTGGTGGTGTGATTGTGTGTCGTCTCCCAGTCTTACCCCTTTTTCCATTGGGCGTGTCGCCGCACACTCTGTTATCATCCAGCGGTGTTGCCATTTGTTCCTTCCCGTCTGAAACGTATTTTGTCATTATTTTTTTCCTTTTTTTTTTTTCCTTTATTGTTTGTTCGAGTTGACGGTTATTTGGCGACGAACTCCCTCTGTTATTGCTTTTTATTTCGTTTGTTTTCTTGCTTGCTTTAAAACCCTCTTTAACGCCGACGACTGCGTGCATAAATACCGTACTCGATCGCCTCGAGCCGTTTTACCGTTTAGCGCAGTTAGTGATTTGTGGTTTGTTGGTCGAAGAAGAATTGGTCGAACGAGCCTTCAGTCGCTCCCGCGACGCTGCATAGCAATTGCGTTGCTCAGCCGTACGGTCTCGGCTCAGTATGGCTGGGAGAACTGTCCCCCGGCTTGTGATTGTCCAGACTGATAAAAACCACTTCGATCGCCTTGATAGGTCGAGTCCTGTGACAGTAAACCGTCCATCTGGGACTGGAACTCCCCGACCGCGAACGAGTCCTGTGAAAGCTCCGCTTGGCTCAATCCCGGCTGTGAGAGGCTAAACCCTGGCTGGGACATGCCCTGCGTGGTTCCCTGGGTAAGGGGCAAGCCAGGTTGACTATACGGTTGGGTGTTCTGCTCCGTTTGACTCAATTTGCCCATTCGAGGTCCTTGCTTGTTCTTAGACAGAACCGTGCCACGTCGATTGCGTTGATTCTGTCTAGCTTGCAACGCCTGTTGGTGCTGATTGTAGAATCGCGGCGGCACGTGGGCCATGTTCATAAACATCCCCACGGGTACTGGCACGTTGTTCATCGCTGCCTGAGCCCTCTCGGGACTGATGTAGCTAATCGTATCGTGGGTCCTGCTGAATATATCTAGTGGCACGTTCCTCTGGTAATAGGGATTGTGATTCTGCGTACCGTTCACCTGAGTGCCGGAACGATCGTACACGGATCCTGGTATAAGAGCTTCCCGTGCGTCGTACATCGACGTGGACATGAAATGCGAGCCTGGGTTCGCAGCGTTGACCAGCTTCTTTGGTTTCGCGAATTGGATCATGGATTCTTTGAGATTATTCAACGGCCCCTCCACGAGGACCTTCTGCTCCTTGTAAAAGCTAAGCAGGTGGTTCCAGAGAGGCTGTTTGGACAACACTTTTGGATTTCCAACGATGATTATTCCGTATTTGGCGCGGGTCAATGCAACGTTCAGGCGTCTCGGGTCGTTGAGAAACCCGATGCCCTGGTGCTCGTTCGATCGAACACAGGACATGATTATTATGTCTTTTTCTCTGCCTTGAAACGCGTCTACGCTAGCTACCTCGATCTCCTGATACAACTTTGAGTGTAAGGATCCTTGATATTGCATGTACTGAACCAGATAGGCTCTCTGACCCTCGTAAGGTGTGATCACGCCAATTTGTTCGGGTTTCACGCCACAGCGCAAAAATCGCGTGGCTATCTTTTCGACGTTCGAGGCCTCGGTTCGATTCAAGTACGACGTGCCACTACCAGCGATTTCCTCTTGGCCCTGAGTAACGTAGAAGAACATGGGTTTGTCGGGTGCTGGCCAGGGGAAGTCGATCTTCAACAATTTTCTCTCATCGGCACACACGCCGTTTTGCAAAGAGCCTTCGTAGAAGAAGTTCGATGGGAATCGCGACAGATCCGGATGCATTCGGTATTGTACCTCCAAACGGAACGGTCTGATCCCTAACACGACCAATCTCTCGAATAGAGATTGCGACAAACCTGCTCTGGCAGCCTTCTTGCACATAACTACTGGTCCTAATTGGCAGTGATCACCGACGAGAATTAATTGTTTCGCTCCAAGGACGACTGGGACCATGCATTCGGGTTCTGTGGCTTGCATGCTCTCGTCGATTAGAATAGAGTGGAATTTGAGCCTGTGCAATCTTGGATCACCAGCTCCTACGCAGGTGCAGCAAATTACATCTGCTGCTTCCAACAATTCCTTCTCCGCAGCCTTCTTTAACAATTTGTAGCGTTTCTCGTCCACGCTGGATAGTTCACCGGTTTCATCCTTCAGTTGCTGCAGCTTCTGCAGTTCGGTGTTCGTCTCCATGTTCTTGATCTGATTGTGAAGAGCCAGGAAGCTTACAGGAGAGTCGATTGCCTCTCGCGATTTCGCACAAAGTCGTACGACCTTCAAGTTAGACTTGTGTATTTTCTCCGTGAGTTGGTCCACGGCTGTATTGGAAGGAGCGCATACCAGCACGGGTCCACCGTTTTGTTTCACCAGTTGGTACACTATCGTGGCGCTGGTTACAGTTTTTCCAGTGCCAGGTGGTCCTTGGATCAAGGACAACGGCCTCTGCACGGCATGTTTCACAGCGTAAACTTGGGATCGATTCAAGTCAGGTAAGTTGGGAGCACTGAAGTGCTTGGGAAGATGACAACGAAACAGAACCTCCTCCACTTCGTGTCCTAGTAATCTGTGATATATGTAAGCGGATACGGAAGTATCGTCCACTGCGAATTTCCGTAATGCTAACTGCATGCTACAATGGAAAAAAATTATGCGTGTTATATAAAAATGCGATTACTGGATATTTCAAGTTAAAAATTTCCTTAGCGAAAAATGTCGATTACTTTTTCAACACTTACCGGTCGAAACTAGTACTTTTCCAAATAAAGTCAACGACAAAGTTACTGATACATTCGGTTGGGGCGCCGGAATTATTTTTTAACTCAATTCCGACTTCTTCTCCGTAATTGTCAGGAATTTTGATCACATGACCGATGCCTGACCAAGGCTTGTGAAGCTCGCCCAAGTAGCGAAGTCTTAATTCATCTCCGTGCATTAATTTCATGTCGCCGTCAGTTTTCGCTAGCATGAAATATGCGATTGTTTTTTTGTTCAGACCAACGTCCCACCGAACTTCGATGTTTTCTTGGGTTTGAGACTCCTTTAAACGTTTATCGTAATCCGCTTCCAGTTTCACGAGAGGACCAAATATGTTCTGATACTGATATCCATCTTCGTATCGCAGAAGTACCTGTTGCGGTTCTTCGTCTACTCCGGGCTTTTCAAGGTCTTGGAAGGTCGCGTCCACGTTATCGCGCCACAATTCTTCTAGTTTGTTAATTTGTTGGGCAGAAATCTGTCTGGCTCGTAACTGTTCCTGTTCGGATGGGATTTTCACCAACCATGCTAAAAAGCTGCGATCTTCGATCAACGGTTTCCATTGTTCTTGATCCCTAATAGATTCAATATTATTATTTTCTAATAGGGATATCTAAAAATTCATTATTAATTGACTTATGAATGTATAAATAACCGAGACACACTTACCAGTTCATGTCCTTCAAGGAACTTTGAGCCGCGCACGGTTGTCTACAAAGTAACACAACAACAGAGTCTGCCTTTGCAGGAATGAAGCCAAGGACAAAAACATTTCTAACTGAACAAGAGTAACATTCCAGAACAGTTTCTCCCAGAGGACCATCCCTGGAATGTAACAAAATGATATCAAGAAATTATGCAAACAAAATTAAAGCGACAATGCAAGGTAGTGAAATTCAAATATTGAATAAAGTTCCATACCTGTGCAGAGTGACTTCCTTGTGTTTGGCACGGACAAGGTGATTAATAATATGTGACCCAGATGTGTTTCCACGTCCATTACAGAACCATTTCCTGCATACATTGCACATAACAACGCATGATGCCTCGTGAATTCCACAATATTTACATGCATGTTCTGGTAAGTCACGATTGTAATATGCTTCCTCCTCTTCTTCCTCGAACTGTAATTCAGCAAGAGTCTGTGCAGCTCCAGATATCTTCAGGTCTAAAGACGAACCACCGCTCGTTCCATTAACCTAAATAAAAATCTTTATTAAAAACTTGATGAATAAACATTTTTATTCTGTATTAACCAACTAGATATTTATTTTGATGATTTTACTTTCCTCATATTTCACTTAGTGTCTTCATTTTGTTTGTAAAAATAATGTGCAACACTACAATTTTCATGAACCAATACAATACATTATCACAACCGTTTCCATGTTCAGTCAAAAGCTGATCACAAAATAAATATGAACTAAGTATGCAAATTTTTATGTAAAGTAGTTATTTATCTAAATAAATTCTAACTACTTGTAGCACATAATCTATTATTGCATAACTGTATGTTTCCTTGTCAAAATAAGTAAACAAGGAAGTAAACTGGTCCCACTATGGAATACTATTCATCTTGCACAACAATGCGAAATAAGATTCCACACACATGAATCTCCTAACCTCTTAATATTGTAAAAATCATTTGAAAAATCTAAATATGACAAAAAGAAAACATGGTAAGAATGGAATGGGTATTAATTCTGATTGAGAATACAAAGAAATGATCACAAGGAAAGAATATGAAATCGAAAGAAAAGTAGACATGGATTCTGTTATATTATTCCTGTCATCCATTTCTCTGCAACATTTTAATTGTAATAAAAATAGATTGCTTGATAAAATTGGTGTCTCAATCAATATGTTTGCTACAAGTATCGCGTATATAAAATACTCCACTTTTTATATGAAAGTCTAAGATGAAATGAGATCTATGGACCAACATGACATTCAGAACATTCGAGTGGCTTAATTAATACATGTTAAATGTACATGATTAAAAACATTCGCTACATGAAGTTTCTACAAATGTAATATACTTCGAGCCAGACATTTTCCAATTGACCAACAATAGCAAATATGTTAGTCTCGTAAGTATTACTGGTAAAGTTTGTGTAACTTCCAAACAAAGCATAGTTAAGCAGTGATCACTTCTGAATAATAACTCACAATTGACAGATTAATCTGCGATTATAACATACATTTTCATTCATAAATCGACAATTGATAATTTTTCGTAGGTAATCGTGTTTGGTTAGTTGTTAATCAGGATTATTGGGTAATCACGATAGTGAAATAAGGTTTGCTCAACAGTGGTGCGCGGTCACTACACAACAACGTGGGACTCGACGTGCTATGGAATTGGCAAGAAGCACGGTGAAAAAACGAGGTTAGGCGGTTACTGCCGCGTGACTACGGAAAATTAATAAATCTCCGGCGATGAATGAATAGGGAAATGGAAACGTGATATAGGTTAGAGATTGAATTCGAGGAAACATATGACGAGTCGAAAAACCAACCTGTACAGGCTGGCTAGGTTGACTTTGAACAGCATCGTGCTGGGAGGCCTGAGTTTGACTCGGCGAGGGTAAGGTGAAGTCGGTGAAGTCGAATTCGCTACCCTGCGTGTCGGCACCGATCAGATCCGCTTCCTCTGTGTCGAGGAACGTGAGGGTCTGACTGCTGGGCCCGTACGCGTCGACGCTCATCCTGGTACGATACTCGACGTCCTTTTCGTGTTCCGCTATGGATAGACTGACCCACGGCTCTGTGAACTCAGCGAAACACCGTCACGCGCGATAACGCCGCGGCACCGAGATACGCTCGCGAAACTGCTCGTACCAGAGAAAACGGAAACCAACCAACGTGTACCAAGTGAATGGGTTAACACTTTCGACGAAAGTGGCCCAGAGAATTCTACGCCATACTTTGTCTCGCGCAAGTCTCGCGCCCACCAACACCGACACGAGTCGCACACAGCTAACTTTTCTTCTTTGCGTTCGTCGGGTGTTACGTCATCAGCTGATCTCAAAGTGCGTCGAGCCGAGAAAAGGTTTTTAGGGGATCTCGGCGATTTCCCTCGCGAGAGACACTGAGAAACACGTCGATTGGCGGCTTTTTCGCGATTCGATCCACCGTGCCGATTACGCTCGATGCATTTATCGGTCAAACACCGTCCGATAAGGGACGGATTGAATCGCGACGCGATAGATGGCGACACCAACATGGTTCGGTGTCGGTGGACTCATTGGCGGGAAAAACATCCTGTGCTACAGTTGGTCAATTATGTTTTTTGCTTGAGTTGGTATTCTTGGAAGATGTCATTCATAAATGGTTCATTTCACTTATTTGTGAGGGAATGGACTTGCTATGCGACTGAAACGCCTTTTGTTACAATCTTACGTTGTCCTGTTTTACAATATTTATTTCCTTTAATAATTTTACTAATACTACTTCATCTAATAACTGTTTTCTTGTTACCTCTTACACAAGTTCACATCGCTGGACTATCTTCACAACAGAGAAAAAAGGGGAATGTGATAATTGTCTTACCGAATAGTTTATTGTCGAGTTTTTCTATTTACGTACATACATGAACGTTACCGTTATCGAAATCCTATTGCTACAATAAAAATAATAAATACAAAGTTTAATATTATATAATATATACAAAACACTTGTCATCTTCGAAGTTCTATCGACTTCTCTGTATTCCCTAGTAGCATTACTTTTATAATATTTATATCGAATTTATCGTATATCTCTCAAAATAATACCGTCTTAACGCACATCGTGCAATATACACGATGTATCCCTATTTGCTTCCGGATATTATACAGTTTCTTTTTCATTTCGCTAGACCGGAAGTCGATCGTTGTAGATTATACAAACATGAAGGTTTGCAGGAATAAGGAGACAGCTCCATCTTAGGAAATGTAATATTTCACTTGGTGAAGATGGAGTTAGCACGAGTAATAGTATGGTTTCTGAATAGATGGCATTGCATGTCTAATATGTTAGACGCAATAAAGAGGTAGCTCTACAATATATTTATATTTTGTTTATAAAAGAAACGTGCTACCAATAAGTCATAACGCGGGGAAGTAGGAATAAACATTTTCTTCTTTTTTTTTTATAAAAAGGCACATCGTACTTGTTGAAAGGAAGGTATAGGAAGGTGGTTTTAATATCCACTAGTCATATTTATTACTCCAAATATCAATTGACTACGAAATTATAGAACAGATGAAAAAGAACTTGATTTTTAATTCGTTTTTTTTCGCTTAACTCAAATTACCGGAAAGTGGAGCTACCTCCAGCAGTCTTTTCGACGCGTCTAATTGTGACGTATAAAAATATTTATGAGATCAGTCTTGTTATGATATATCGATTAAAGGTAATCGATTCAGCTGATTTGTCGTTTGTTAGCCAAAGTTTCAAAAGTTTATCAAATGACTGATCACGACTGAAATTTAAAATCAGTTCATCGTGAGTAGCAACGGTAATAGTCATGATGATTTATACCAAGAGTCGTGTGTCGAGTTCCAACAATAGCCGTACGATAGCGCTGTAAATGAACCACATTCGCTCTTCAATTATCATTTAACCCTTTGCAATTTTCTCAATTGGGAGAGTTAATTTCAGTTACATACAGCGATTGTTCCAAATTATTTCCGTTAAATTCCCAATACTGGTGGGAAATAATTCTAAACAAACTGTTCCTCTCTTCCAATCGAGTTCCATTCTTAGAATAACAAACACCGATTCCATCTAGCGAACTTTTAACCTTTTCCGACCCGGAATCTAGATACTATTTTCACTCAGGTTCCGCTAATTAATAAAGGTGTATTAACGAACGTCGGTACAAATTTGTATATCTGACAACGCTATCACCGCTAAGATAAGACTGGTTCCACTGCAAGCGAGAAATAGTGAAAAGTTATTCCCCTAAAGTTTTTGAAACCTCTTAATCCGTCATCGTTATCGGCCTCTCTCTCGTTTCCTTTCATCACACTACAAAAATGGCACGTGTCTACTGTTCGTCAACGCCTCCCCAACCTTCCTCACTCGCTAAACTGTACTCGTTACTTATAATCAACGTAGACGAATCCCAATAAGGATCACCTAGCAGTTGGAGATTCTCGTTCAACCTTGTCATGAAGTCCGACACAAACAGCCACTGACCGGTGAAATAATCTTCGCTACTGTTGATCACGCAACAGCTGTACCCAACAAACGTCAGCAGAGAAGCTTCGAGCCTATAGTCAGTATTGAGGATTCGGTGAATTTTTCTGAAAACTGGTCTGTTGGTTCTGCTGCAAGGGTCCCACTGGACTGGGTCTGCCTTGCTCGCGGTACTGTGGTGGACCAGGTGGGCCGTTAGGTTGGCCAGACGGTCCTGGAGGTGGTCCAGGAACTTTGCCATAATTTCCCCGTGTGGAACCTTGATAGCTACCGTACGCAGAGTCATCGCTGCGCCTAGAGATATGTCCGTACATGCTTTCGGGTCTCCTAGAATTGGCAGCGTTGTCAGAGGTGGCTGTTATCGTGCCATTCTGGTGTTGCGGTGGCTGTTGCTGTTGTTGTTGCTGCTGCTGCTGCTGCTGCTGCTGTTGCTGTTGTTGTTGTTGCTGCTGCTGCTGTTGCTGTGGATGATGATTCTGTCCCGTGGACTGAGAATTGGATACCGATTGAGAGGTGTTCTGAACGCCTGGAGGAGGAGCAGGGGCACGTCCGTAGATGCTAGATCCCGTGGACACCCCGTAGATCCCGTTCTCTCGGTTGCTTAGACTCGTGGAGATTCCCCTGATACCGTAAATGCTTTGTGTGCACTGCTGCAACTGATTCTGCATGTTTTGATTAGTGCTGTTGTGGTTCTGCGTGCTCTGGGCCTGTCCGCCGGGCCCAGTTGGTTGCTGATTGTTCTCCCTGGTGTTTTGAGAGGCTGTCTGTCCGATTCTGATGGGGTACAAGCTCTGAGCAGGCACCAGCGGTCCTGGCTTCGGGATCATCAGACCGTCCCGAGTGCCAGTGGTAGATTTGGCGTAGACGCTCTGGGAACGGTTTAAATTTGCGCGTGTCAGAGGTGGTGACTTGCAGTAGAGGGACTTGGTCCCTCCATAAATGGACTCGACGCGATCCAAGGCTGATGGAGGCGCGCTGTAGATCGACGCAGGGGCCCCAGCGACTGGGCGATAGGTGGCGTACGCGCTGGGGAATTTGGGTCCGGTTGGTTTGTCCAGGTCGTCGTAGGTGTCCTCGTCCGACCTCAACGAGGAATTGTCGCCGTCGTCCATGTCGCGTGGATCCCTGGCCCGTCTCGGACTCAGCACGTACTCGTGCAACAAAGCGGCTATCGCGCTTCCGGACAATGGTCCCACCCAGTAAACCCAGTGGTTGTCCCAGCGATTGGTCACGAACGCTGGCCCCAAAGCTCGGGCAGGGTTCAGGAATGGACTCTGAAAATGGAAGAAACTCGGAATTAGCGGAACGTACCTCGCGTTAACGAACGAGAATTATCCTCGGGTCGTTTTGAGCACAAGACGCCTAAGCGTTTATCGCGTATGCGTTGTGGTTTCGAATTTGTTGTTTTTTTTTTCTTTTTCGGTGCTTGCATTGTACACGCGTTCCCGGAGCAGGTGGGATCGCGATCGAGCTCTCCTCTCTCTTTTTTTCATCCCTCTTTCCCTGCCACGTCTCTGCCAACTCGTCGAACCCTCTGTCTTTCTCAGCGCGACTGCAGGTGCTCTTTAAAGACGCAAACGTTGGGTCCGATTCGAAAGAGATCAGGAGACGCTTTGGATGTAGACCGGTTACACGAAGGGAAGTGAAGCAGAAGGGACGAGGAGGAGGAGGAGGTGGTGGTGGTCGTGCACAGCAGAAAAGAAAAAGAAAACGAGTAACTGCTTTTTTTTTTTTAGACACATCGAAGTAACAGAGATGGGCAAAATTTAATTCGTATAAGAATTTTGTCCATCTATTCGTGAATCACTTTTCGACAGCGAGTAGCATGTATGTACTTCGATGGAACACGATCCCAAGTAAACGAACATACCGAAACTAAGGTGGACGCTGTGTATGCTGCGGCCAAAACGCCTGCTGGTTTCGAGGCCATGGAGATCGACAGCGGTTTGGTCGATTCAGAAGTGAAATGGGCCAAAACGATCAGCACCGAAAGTGCCAGTTCCACTAACAGTCGCTCGATAGCCCCACCTAGACGACCCGGAGATGTTAGGGTCTGCGTGTTGGATGGCGCAGACACTCTGTAAACAAAACAACAAAACAATTAAACATTATTCGGGATAGTCTGACAAATCATAGAGAAGAACTTCGCGTCATGTGCGGCCTATTTACTCGAGTGATTCAAGTAAAACTCAAGTAAAGCTCAAGTAAAAATAAGACTTTATTCGTCAATTTATTGTCATTCAAGATTTCTTAAATACAAAAATTACGAAACATCCACTAAGAAACGTTCGTTCGAATACCCTTTCGAATATTTGTCCTCGAAAAATTCAGAAATCTCCACCTTTTTTCGGACTATCCCAGGCATACACGTATCTACAGCATTCATTTATGGAAACCAGTCGTTTTTTTTTTTTAAATTTTACTCGAGTCTCCCCCCGTTTTCATCGTTCCTATCGCGAATAAAACTTCGCCATTGTTGACCGTTTAATTGCTGTCCATCGCAGTTTACAGCCCCGAATAGAATGAAAGGTCGCGAAGTCTGTGACCCCGTATGATTGTACGAAGCGAGAAAATTAACGAGGTTTTATGCAAAAGAAACGTACAGAGAGGGGCACTAACGCTGTAGTCGGTGTCGGAGGGGGGCCCGAGAATACACCGGCTAATATAAACATTACACCACAGGGACCGACTTGCCGCGGGGGGCTTTTACGGATGGTGTCGCTGGTCTGCGTCATTTTCAATAGGAAAATCATCGTATATTATACGGCGGCGCGCGTCGCTGTCACATCGAATGCCATATGCGAGCCTCGATTTTCAGGAACAGATCGATAATCCTTCTCTTTAGTTTCGTTACGATTCAATCTTTCATTCTCGCGTGTTTTCGCCGTGATTTTCACAATTTCTAGCACAGTAGCAGTATATTTCTAGTACCTCATTTATACAAGCAAATTATGCTCGGGTTTATTGAAATAATTCTTCAGAATTGTTCCATCTTCTTTCGTTTTTTTTTTTTTTCGCGAACGGATCACGACGAATGGCGGAACAATGACGCCCGATCCCGCTCCTAAACGCTTGTTTCCGCACCGTGTGTCTAACGTGCCTAAAATCCCGTCACCCCGTCGATCGGCACAAAATTCTGCCCCTTTCTGATCTCGACTCGATGCAAATAGAACCTCCCCCTGCTCCTTTAGCGATGTCATCGAGTGGCCCTCGGCGAACGCGCGTCACGAGAGAGCGAATTGATGAAATCAGAAATGCAGATCACGACCGCACAATTGGGATTAAGCGCGTTGTCCGTGGACAGCTATGATCGCGTTCGAGGGTGGAAACAAGAGAAAAGGAATACGCGCGCCCGAGTTCCTTTTACGAGCCATGATAAGCGGGATCTTTGTTCTATTTTCTTTTTTTATTATTTTTTTTATCTCGACGAATGGAGCGTTCCCTCGTTTGCGAACCATCGATTCCGTTGGACGTAGTAACTATGCGTAGTATGGACGTAGAGACTATGCGGATTTGCGAGCGTAACATTCTGTATGTTATTTACCTATCTACGAAAGAATGATTAAAACGCTACTGTATCGATGGAAACGAAGATGGTCGCGATGGAGATGTAAACGTGAGATAAGAGCGTTGACTCCATTTTTATATTTACGCGTTGTCTTTAGTTGTTGTACATGGTTCAAGAAAAAGTCTACCTTTCTTGAATAATTTATTCGATCAAACACGAATTCTCCAACTATGAGCGATCTAGTACGAGTCGCAGTCTTTAGTACCAATGCATCAATGCATAACGCAGTAGTTGCTGGGAAATCTGCTTATTCGATAACTCTTACCTACCCATTTTCTATCATACTCACGTAACGTATTGCATCGTTAAATGCACCATTAAATATTACCATTGGAAACCTCCTTCTTTTTTTTTTTTACACGAATCTGTAAAGAACTTATCTATCGTATAAGAAAAGATTTGTGTGTATTTTGTCGTCTATCCCCGTAAAAGCAGTCCCGACCCCCTACAATCGAATAATCAGATTCATGTCAGATTCAAATCGTGTCACTTTCCCCTAGTTTCGTTCGAACCACTTCGTTTCTTCCGTGTTTCATCGTAAATTCGATGGAAACCTGTGACCGTCGATGAACTTCGTCAACGCTTACTCGTCACAGAAGCTTTAATCTCCGTTTCGCTTAAAAGAGCACACCGTTCCATTTTAGTCCCCTTTCCAAGTGGGCCTCCTTTCTCGTTCGCCGCCGGAAAGGGAATGCTTTTTTTCCACCTGCTCTCCGCTGTCAGAGCGCAGGCCGAACTCCCATTGTACGCGACGCTCTGGAGTCTCGCGCGCGGAAACAAAAGCGGAAACAAAAGCGGAACAACGCGCGGAGCAACGAGTCTCCCAGCTATACGCTTGAACCCTAAGCGCATCGTTCTATGGCTGTTACGCGAGCAATGGAAGCTGGGAATGGCGACAAGTAGAATCGCTGAAAGACAAATGACGTCGAGGACGACTGACGTTGCGCGACCTCGCGAGGTACACGTAACCGAGAAACGATGATAAAAGTTTGTACAATTTTGCGTCGACGGTTTTCAAATTTTTCAAGCGTTGCCCTATGACTTATTTTCTGTAGTATTGTCTTCAATAGGTGATTTAAAGGGTTACGCCGCCTTGAGATTTTTAAATCATAAAAATTTGCTTTCGAACTAGATAATTTATTTATACTTTCGAAAATATTTTAAGCATTTGAAAGAAGGTTCCATCTCACGACCCATATCTCCGCCATATTTCAATCTTTTTTCTTATTCATTTTCTTATTCATTCTCATTCATTCTCATTCATCTCAAATTGTCCACGTAACTTCTGGGTACATGTCTAAAATGAAAGTTATTATATATACTTGAGAGCTGTGTAAAAATAAGTTGCCGAGATGGTATAACCCCTTCAACAAACGTGACAATAATTATGTAAAATTTCTCTCTTTCTCGGAACTAAGTGTGCAAGAACAATTTCCCAAAAAAATGATTCCCAGGCAGCTCACAGACTCTCCTCCGACGTGGATATCAAGGATCCGAGTGACTATTTCGTCGTTACAGTGATTCGATACTCCCCCGGGTAACTCTCACGGCGGTTTTCTCACGTATATAGCGACGGACCCTCGATCGAGGCGAGATACACCCGATCGCCGAGAGAACGTTTAATCTCGCGTGCGTGCACTTGACTCGAGAGCTGGCCCGCGTGCAACCTGTGCCCCATATTCGCACGGGGGTACTGCGAACCCCAGAAACAACCCCCAAGGGGTTTCCAAGGGAGCAGAGAGGGAGGAGGAGAGTCGCGAAGCTTTAAATAAATTTCAATTCGAGGGAGAAAAGGGAGTGTGTATCGCTTTCACCGGGCCACTGTCGTGTTTAACGAGCTATTGATAGTCTTCCACCCACTGGACCATTCATCTGGGGTGAGCCAGTGCGGTGCACCGAACCCCCCCCCCCCCCCCCCAAGTCCCGTCCAACGACTCGCTGAATCGGACGTTCCCTGTTCCATCTCGGCCCCCCTCTTTTTCCAACGAGGAAAACCGCCACATGTGACGCGTCACGAGACGAAGGCGGCCGAGAGTTTCTACACGTGATACCATTATAAAGTCTCGCCCTGTGGGAAAGTTCAGATGCCCACGGGGTTGCGGTTAAACCCGAAAATTAGGTTTTACGGTCAACTGCCGGGACAAACGATCGATTGTGGGAAACACCGCGAGAAGGGTAATGACACGCTTGTTCGCGTGTTCTCTGAACGGTCCCGTCAAGGCGTTCATTGTTGCTACTTCGTGTCCGGGGGTCCGTCGTCCCGGACCATGTTGCACTTTGCTTAAACTTCAATACGCTGCTCTTTTTTTTTTACCGATCCTAGAACGTGTCTTGGAGGATTTTTTGCAATTTTGAACACGAAACGCGAAGGTTATAGGTTTATTAAGAGAGAGGGGAGTGCGACGCGTGAAAGTCAAAGTTATAATCAAGGATTTTTTCAATTTATTTCAGACAGAAATCTTCGAGATATCGTATGTTTTTCAACACTTCATTTTTCCGATCCGTGGAAATGATAACTCAAAAACTACTCGACCGATATGCCTTTTAAGGGTATAGGATCCGGATAAGACCTAGAAATAACGAAGCATTTTGCTATTTTTATTTGGAAAGAAAATATAATATTCAGCCTATGGAGCTGAATAATATTTTTTTAAGTATTTTTCAAATCTGTCGTACTCGTGTTACTCCCTGCATGTAACAAT